>NC_046155.1:219082684-219205184 GCF_011064425.1 Rattus rattus | reverse complement strand
TTTCTCCTTGCTTGTTGTGATGATAGTATATCACAGCAACAAAAATAAAGCTGAGACAATGGGACCAGTGGACCAAAGGTCATTATTAAGCCGCAGAGCAACGACTTCCCTCCCAACATGAAGACACTTCTCTAGGGGTCCGAACTTTTGTCATCTGTAGCTAGCACAGAGAAATCTGACCAAATTCTTGCTCTTCAGATTCCATTTCGTCCAGCCCCGGTACTGACTTTAAGCTGACACCTCTTCAGACAATTTACTGTACTCCAACTCTCAAAAGTTAAGATTCTACCCATTCATCATTATCGTGTGGCTTTTGGAAAGTGATGCCATTGCTCTAAATGTCATCAGCTAACCTCCTACCTCCCCACCCTGCCATCCCCCCCACCATTCCTTACTCCCCCTACCCCAAGATAAACCTGGTTGCACTGATTAGATAGGGCATTCTTCATTCTCCTAGTCACTCTTGAATACGTAGTCTGTGTTACTTCTCTGGACAGCGAGCCTCACAAATATGTGGCCCTCCTACAGCACTGGCCTTAAGCGGGTGACTTCTGTGTCTATTGACACTCCAGCATTCCACTGATTCCACACATTACTTCCGCATCCTGGGAACTTGAAGAACCTTCTCCTAACCAGGGGATTTTGGAAAGAGTGGTGGTCAAGTAGCCACTTACAACACTGATACAGAGACCCAATTAAGATAGGAAGATGTCCGGCTACTTGGTCAGTGGAATCTGTATGACTCCCAGTTATAGATTTCTACCTCCCAGAACTTCTGCCTATCATAAGTGGTCTCATGGAAAAAAAAATATAAAAGCAACACATTAAGAACTTGACTGTGATTGATCTGTGCTTTTGGTAATGAAGAACGTTTGGTCCTTAGTCTCTCTGAACACACGGTCAATTACCAAGTTAGGCTATACATAGGTCCTGTTCAAGTTCTGATACAGAGCTGGCTTTCCAGAGGGTCAAGATGGGTGAAAACAATGCTGGCCATTTCCCTAACAGGCCTCCTGACAGCTGTGAGCAAAGGTTTTGTCTCCATGTAGGTTTGCCTTGTGGTCTCTGATGCACAGTTGATCCTCCAGGCTCATCAAGGACACAAACAACAGGGCATGAACTCTACAGGCCGTTCATATAATCTTCCCCAATTCCCTCAGGTTCTGCTCTATAATCCCTTCCCTCTGTGACCTTGGGCACACAACTTTGCCTCCCTTAGTGAGAATTTCTAGAACTCCTAGTCACGCTAGGTTGGATTGGATGATGCTTAGAAGACTTTCCGTCAGTAGTATCCTGTGATTATATGAGTCTCATACACAGAGTACATATGCACTACAGGTAGTCCATTACCTCTAAGCCCAGCACTTAGCAAGCAGAAAGAAGAGAGTCATAAGTTTAAAGCCAGGCTAGACTATTCAGAGAGTTCAAGGTTAACCTGAGCTATGTAGCAAAACTGTATTTCAAAACAAAATAAAAAGTAGTGTCTAGGTTTAGTATCTATAATGTTAAAACTCAGCAGGCTGAGACAGAAGGATTACCCAAAGCTTGAGGCTATCCCGGGCTGCATATTGATTTCCCATCAGCTAGCACCGTTAAATGAGACTGTCTCAAAAAAAACAAAACAAAACTAAACTAAATACATACACACTGACCTTCGCCATCATTGTTTAAGAAGCCCCAATGGAGGATACTTTGCACTTGCTTGTGAATTTTTTTTTGTGTGTGTAGTCTCATTTTATGTGCCTACTACTAGATAAAACACCCCACAGAATTTTTATGGCACCGTAACTTGATGACTCCAAAGAAAATGGGAATCTTTCTGGCTCTCACTGCCTAGACTCTTTCCATTTTCAGAGCAGGGTTACATCGCAGTGGGGGAATCATAGCGCTGTTTTCTTCTGACAGTGAAGATGGATCCAACTGATGACGACTAGGGCTCATGGTCAAAGACCAGCAGAACACCACAGCTTTGAACTCCTGTAACGCCTCCAGTGCTCAGTAACTTCAGAAGGCCCTTTCTTCAAAGGTAACTTTCCAGAGGTATCTGTAGAGTCAGTTGGAGCCATTTTGTTGCTAACCAAATGGTGAATATATATTATAACGCTTTGACCTCTGCTTAATTGTAAGCCCATATTTCAAGAGAGTAAGATGGTTTCTAATCTGTTACTGACCCTATACTCATTTCCTGAGATGGTTTTTCTGATTTAATGTCCTTGTACCAGGTTTGGGACTCACATAGTCTAGACTATGAATTCATAGAGTAGGACAAAAAATTAAGTTACAGCCTCTGGACCAAGGCCAACTGCTGGCAGTCTGGGGTGGGGAGTGGGTAGCACATAAACGGTGCCTCGAGGAGATGTGTGGGTTTCAATGTTGCTCCCTTTAATCTAATCACCTAAGGCCTTAGATAGCAGTGTTCATGGAGCCTCCCGAACTCTGTACCCTTCCCTGTGTTTGTTTACTTCCTTTGCATGGTCTACCTTGTAAGCAGCAAACACCAGGAAGAAAAGACTGTTCATTGGCATCATAATACTTTGGATATTAACAATTCGTAGAAAGGCTCAGTACCAGTCCACCAGAACACCCAGTAACTGGGGAACATGTGACTACACGGGATTAAGGGTCTCTGTGTGTCTGCTCTGTGTCTTCAATTGGGAGGGGATGGGATGAGCAGTGTTGACGACCTCTGGCCTAAGACCCCGATCTTTCATTTCATTCTCTTCCTCCTCATGACCTATTATGAAGACCACAAAGCCACCAAAATAACAACAACAACAACAACAATAATAATGCCTCAAAGTTTAACAGATAGAAGATTCTGTAATCCTGAGATGATTGCGAAGGAAAGAAAGACTGAAAACGTGATGATTAGCTTCTAGAATGTTCTTCCTAAACTAGTCAGCATGGATTATCTCTTATAGAGAAAACCTGGAGGATCGGCAGAGCCGCAAGCCAAAAAAGATTGGGGAAAATATTGCTTTTGATTAAAAAAAAAACATAAAAAATAAAAATATGTATCAATGTCTTCAACAGAGCATTCTAAAGAACTTGAGTTTTCAGCTTCATGATCCCAGTCCTCAGGCAGGTGCTTCATAGTGGAGTATGTGATGCAACCCTCAGGAGAAGAGAGAAACTTGGTTCCTGCTGCTGTGGGGACAGTGACCAAGGGGTAACAGTATATATTAAGTATATACTATGAGAGGGGCTCTGGGGCACAAGGTGTCACAGTGATGCTTCCGTCAACAATGAAACAAGCATAAGACAGTGGTCCCCAGAGATTGTATGATGTAGTAAACCTTAGCTCTTGGTTTACTTAAGTACTCTCTGCGATGTCCACACAATGATGAAATCTCTTAATGATGCATTTCTCAAAACGTGTTCCCATGGCTAAATGACCCATTGACTACATGCATAAAAACATACATACATGGCCAGGGCAATAATGGAAACCTGATCTGACCTACAGGAAAATTGGGATGAAGCTTTACAGGATACATTTAGAAAAGGAATTTTGTAATAAAACTTCCCAGTGAATTAACTTTCTCAACCATTTTCTAGCTCATCTATTAATTCAAATTATTTATAATAATAATCATAAGATCCGAAGTCAGTATCATCCAAACTACTGTACACTTCATTGATCTTCATATCATTTTCACAGTCCTGATTGTTTAGCACTTTTCTTTTCCACTTCGAGAAATCATTAATTTAAGCCAGATTTAGTGGCATCCACCTTTAATTCCTGCAGAGGCAGGTGAATCTCTGTGAGCCTGAGGCCAGCCTGGTCAACAGAGTGAGTTCCAAGAGAGCCAGGAATAAATAGTGAAACCCTTTTCTAGGTGGAGGCCGGGAGGTGAAAGAAAGAAGCCATCTTTAATTTGGGTAATTTTGGACAGATGAGTTGGCTCAGTGGGTAAAGGGTAAGCATGCATAATTGTGTGGGTTCATGTGGAGGTCAGAGGATAACATGTATATATTACATGTACATGTAGCATGTACATGTAGCATGGTGTCCATATCTTTAGAGACTGGATCTCTCATTGACCTGGAACTCCTCTGTTTAGCCAAGGGGCCGCTCACTGCGTCCTCCAGCCCTCCTGTCCCCAGCACTGGGATCAGAAATGCACATCACAATGCTCAGGTTTTCTACATGAGACCAGGGAATGAAACTCACAGGAGCACTTTACCGATGTCACTCAGTTAACCCCTTAATTCCAGTTTTTATAGAGTAGACCGAATAAAAGAATTGCATTGCACACTGAGCTCAACGGAAAACGTATATGAGGCAGCAGTCACTAGTAGAATCCCCACAAAATTTGCCGTTGGGAATGCTGTTCACTTCAAATGTTACTGGTTCTCCAATTCCATTTTTAGTTATCACGTAAAATGTACCCTGGTAATGTGGTTACACTAGATAAGTGAATGTAAGGATGTCACTGTCATTTTCTATTTTCATCTACGTAGAACTAATAAAAAAAATCAGTTACTAAATGTTCAAGACTCTGGAGGTGTTCTTTCTTTTGAGTTTTCTATATTATTCTTAAGGAGCACTGGCTTGAACTTAAGGTCTTTTTGTAGAATCTCTGGTGTGTGAGTCATCTTCCGCAGTATCTCTGAAGCATGTAGGCATTTTCAGGTCATTTAAAACATTTTTGCAGGACTCATTAAAACGTGAAAGTTCATATAATGGGCTGGAGAGATGGCTCAGTGGTTAAGAGCGCTTGCAGAGGTCCTGAGTTCAAATCCCAGCAACCACCACCATCTGTAATGGGCCTCTCTTCTGCTGTGTCTGAAGACAGCTACAGTGTACTCATATACATAAATGAATAAACAAATCTTTATAAAAAATAAAATAAAAAGGAAGTTCATATCAAATATATTTTAAATTCACGTGTAACTGAAATTTGTTGTGAAGCTGACTTTTACTCATTTTTGCATAATTTGTTGAAAAGTTCAAAATTGAAAATATATATTTTTAGATTTTGAACTAAATATATATCTAAATATATTAGATATAGCTACATATTATAACATCAGAAATTGACAAAACATTTCCATTTCCTGGGGGTTTTGATACTTCAGCTTCATATTTCAAAATTAGCTAGGAAAATAAAGTATTTTCACAAAAAAACAATTAAGATTTTCTTAAAAATCAACATGTGTACTTCGTTTGTAATACCCAGATCAAAAGAATAATTTTAGGCTATCAACCAGAAACATACCTTCACAATTATTCCACACAGCAGTTATATTGTTCTTAATAAGTTGAAGACTAAATTATGTAGTTATTACAGTTCTTAGCACTGAAATTTTACTTCAAGAACTATGTGTTTCTACGGTATAGAAAAATTCAGGGCTAGAGAGATGGCTCAGAGGTCAAGAGCATTGTCTGATCTTCCAGAGGTACTCAGTTCAATTCTTAGCACCCAAATGGTGACTCATAACCATCTATAATGGGATCTGATGCTCTCTTCTGGTCTGCAGGAATACATGCAAGCAGAATGCTGTATACATAATAAACAAACCTTTAAAAACTGCTTAGAAAGTTCCTTTGGCAAATGAATCTTCTGGATGTGGTAAACGTTATAAATCATTTGAAAAATGGGGTGGCCACATTTCTCAATGATTTATTTTACTCAAGACCACGTATCTTTTATCTTGAAAGACAGACGGACAGACAGACAGACAGGACAAAGAAAGTAAAGCATTTAAGGCCAGATGTGATGGCACAGTCATATAAGTCAGTCCAGGGCTCAGAAGACTGAGGCAGGAAGCTTTTTGAGAGCAGTCCTGGCCACACAGGGACACTCTGTTTCAAAAACCGCAAACAAAACAAAACAAGCAAAACACCAACTGTTAGCTAGAAAACCACCCCTCCAGCAAGAGTATCTACCCTTGAGTAACAGGTAACCACTTAGATGTCTGCAACTGCCTCTCAGGACACAGGAGCAGAAACTCTCATACTTCCTGTTTGGACTGGAAACTAATTTTAAATGAGTTGACTTCATACTTTTGCATAAAAGTAGAAACCCATACAGATACAGTTACTGTGCCTACAGCTCAGTTCATTCTAAGAATGCTGGCCCAGGATAGGCCAGCCATTCAGCACGTTTCCCTGATATCCTTGTAAGGACACTCCTCTGACCCTGAGCACTGTTTTTGAAAATCCTGGTGTTCAGGGAGTCATGAGGAAGTTACTTAACCTCTCAAGACCTTCAGTTTCTCATCTAGAAAATGAAAGAATTGGGGTGAATGCTCTTTTTTTTTTAAAAGTCCTACCTACAGGTACAAGTCCATGATTTTTTTTTTTAATAGGTGTTATCCAAAACATGCTTTTTGATAACTATTTAGCGTCAGGACAATGTTTTGAAACAATATAAAACAGTACATGAAGCACATAGAAGTGACTGGCTATTCTGTATCTAAGGGATCCAGGATGGGTAGATCTGACTGAGAGCTCTCTTCTTTAATGAGCTTTTCTTTTTCCTTTTCTTTGTCTCTCTTTCTCTGTCTCTCTCTGTCTCTCTCTGTCTGTGTGTGTCTCTCTCTCTGTCTCTCTCTGTCTCTCTCTGTCTCTCTCTCTCTCTCTTTCTCTCTCTTCCTTTCCCTCCCTCTTTTGTCTCAATGGAAAAAGAAAACATCTGGAAAGGATCCACCATGTTCATTTCCCTACGTGCACACCAGAAACACATGTATCAAGTCACCTGACAGCCTCTTTTTTTTTCCCCCCTCCAAATAGTTCTTCCAGGTCCCATTTCTCCTCTCTTTAAAATATATTTCTTTTTTAAGAAAGAAAAACAAACAAGTCTTCTTCGGTTTCTGTAACTCTTCATTAAAATGAAATATTTTAAACCGGCGTAAGAAGAGTCAGATTCAGCAAGAGGATTATTTCCAGCTCTATCACGTGATAGCCCTACCCTTAGCATATTTCCAGTAGTTCGCTTTTTAAATAACATCTTCTTTGTGCATCTGATTCAACCGACCAATAGCTCCGGGTGATCCACATTTTTCTCTTTTGGCTGAACTTGTTACATTCACCCAATAATCTCCCATCTAATACCCACATAATCTGTAATTGTCCTTGAGAAGCGTCTCTGGTTTTTCTTTACTGAATACAATCTTGTTTTGATAGAGCATTTCCTATATCATTCAGCCACTTAAATTTTTTTTTTTTATTTTTTTTTATTTTCAGGCTTTCAACAGACCTCACGCAACTTCAAAACTGAATGTGAGCGCCCCTAGCTTGCTGTTAGAGTTGCAAACTGATAAAATGTCAATTAGCTAAAAGGAACTTGCACACGAACGTAGGGGTGAACAGCGAGCGTCCCCTTCAAATTCCTGGGATAAAGGGCTAACCCTGTTGTTTTTCAGTGCTTCAGGATGTTGCTGTTTGTAGCTAAGACCTTTCAAGAGGTAGTGACATTGGAAGGAAACCATCTGAGCTTGTCCTGTCTAATCTGGCTAACATCTTTATAAAAAAAAAAAAAAAAAAAAAAAAAAAAAAAAAAAAGCAATGTGCAATGTGCATCTGTAGGAGGGAACACGTGCCATTCAGTCCACGTGAGGACACAAGCAAGACGACCAATGCCTCAGAACGCTATCAGCTAACAGTTTGACCTTGGACTCGCAGCCTACACAACTGTGAGAAAATACATTTCCTTGGATAACCTTCCTGGTCTGATTTTATTATGGTGGTGCTAGCCGTCTAATATCCTATTAGCCTTCTTATTGGCTGTATCATGGCATTGGATAGCCATTGGATAGAGCTCACCAAGCACCCTCTGTCCTTACTGGAAAAAACGACAGCAAGGTAAGGTACCATTCTGTTGTGGTTTTCATTTTCTTAAACCTCTTTGAAACTCAAAGTCCTCCTTTATTTTATTTTATTTTTTTTTTTTTGGTTCTTTTTTTTCGGAGCTGGGGATCGAACCCAGGGCCTTGCGCTTCCTAGGCAAGCGCTCTACCACTGAGCTAAATCCCCAACCCCAAAGTCCTCCTTTAAAAACAACAAGCATCTCCCTACTTTCTAAGGAGGTACTCTAGGTAAAGCACAAAACACTCTGTTAGATTCCCCCACCACCCACACGGCACATGCAAGAGTGAGATTTTTTTTTTTACATTATTAGTTTGTTTTTCTTTAAGCTTACATTTTTAGCCAAAGCTGGAGGCTCACACTTAAAAGCTCCATGTCAGTCAAAAACCCACACCAGTGGGGACCTGATTCCACTTCTATTTCTAAGCTGACAACGAGCCGCTGATGAGCCGTCTCCCTTAGACAAATGACATTCTTGCTTAAGCGAAAGATAGGCCAAGGTTCACACTCTGGCGAGCAGTTGTTCCTCTCCACTGGAGTGTTGTTGCTGTTGTTGTTTGGATAGAATCTCACAGAGCTCAGGCTAGCCTCAAAACTTTCTACATAGCCAAGGATGACCTTGAACTCATCATTCGTCCCACGTGTAACGACTAGCCCCGCACGTCATGGAGTTTAAAAGTTTAAAAAGGTATTAGAGGGCTGGGGATTTAGCTCAGTGGTAGAGCGCTTACCTAGGAAGCGCAAGGCCCTGGGTTCGGTCCCCAGCTCCGGAAAAAAAAAAAAAAAAAAGGTATTAGAGACGGAACTCCAAGGTTTTCTACTGTGCAAGTGCTCTACACCCACCCTGGCCCTCTGTTGGATTTTTCTACCTCTTGCTTAAAAGCAACCTCTAGAAGACTTATCCTTCATTTTTCATTCTGGTTCCCTTGATAGCTGTTCTATGATGGACCGTTCTTTAGTTACCGATTCCTTGGCGCAACAATTCGATCGTTGGGGTCGAACATCTAATTAGACTTGATTCAGATCTACAATGAACAAACACACTGGTCTCTGATCTCCTGGAGACCCCTTTTCTAGCGGGAGAAGGCAGTCAACAGTGAAGTTTATTAACTGTGCTACAGAACAGGTGGGACCAAGGAGAAAAGTAAGAAGTAGAGTGAAGTGAGCAACAAAAGGGATGGTGTTCTTTGCACAAGGCCTCTGCCTGGAATTTGAGCAGAGGCACAGAAATGAGAACAAGGGCCGTAGGAGTGTCTTGGAAAAGAACTCTAGAGAGACCTCTTAGCTGTTCACTGTTATTATGGGTTGGAGCTGGCCTTTCTAAAAAGCTATGGTGTGGTCTTAACCTCCCGTGTCTCAGAATGGGATCTGATTTGAATATGGGATCTGATTTGAATATATTCAGAGGTCATCAAGACCAAATGAGGCCATTATGATAGATCCAGTACAAGTGACGTCCTTCTAAAGCGGTGGGACACGCTGGGAAATACCATGTGGAGACGAGCGCAGAAACTATGGTGATGGATTTACCAAGTGATTGCTGCCAGCAATCTGCCAGAAGCTACACGGCGGTCAGGACCAATCTTGCCAACTCTTCATTTTGGACCTCTGGTTCCCTAATATGTATCAGACAATAACTTTTTGTTGCTTAAGCGTGGCGTTCTATTATGTCAGTTCTAGGAAACTACCACAGCTGTCTAGTGCTCACGGGTCACTCCTCCCCAGGTTCCCGGGAGAAACCTCAGGGAACTTCCTGTGTTTGTGGATAACTATAACTGCCTCCAACCTGGACTCCCTGTTTCCAGTCTTCCTATTTCACACTCCGCTCCACAGTGCTACCTTAGAGGTTCTCATAAGCGTTCACCCGCTCCCCTGTGTCTCTGGGTCCCAATCTGAATTCTCAGCCTGGAAACACGGGACCTAAGGACCCAACTGCAGTTTGGACCCAAAAAGAGTTTGACCCCTAGGACCCTTCTCTCCAGTTTGTTTTTCAATTCTTTGCCAGCACTCTTAGACCCATGTGACTAAACGTTTACTCATCCTCTGGCTTTAACTAGTTTACTATGCCCACTGGGAAGCCTCCCACGGCCTCTGAGACAGAATATGGTATTCCTCCTGTACACTCTGGGATCGTGGGTGTATCCAAACTTGATTATCTGAGGTCTCCTTCTAAGTAGGAGTTCCTGTCGTTATATCTTAGGGCACTAAGAAGTTCCTAACACCCAGAAAACATGATTGGGAGAATAAATGAGGAATGCATCCTGCATGCCATCCAACTGGACCCAGAAGTATTTATTTTTCCTTTTACTGCTGGGGGGATGGGCAAGTGACCTTTCCAGAGATTGCCCAACAATATGTAGAAACGTTGGAGCTCAGTAGTGGGGTACCTTCCCTTAATGGTTGCAAGAGGAATTTAGATTAGACTTCGAAAGCTGTTCCTTGTGTCGCAAGACACTGCACAATATAGAAGGGAAGTAAATAATCTATTCAAAAAATTGTCTTGGCTTCGCCAAGACTTTTGAATGCAGATTTTTGATAGAAAGTGTCCTTTCTGGTTTCCTTCAAAACCTCTTGGTTTTTCAACTTTATGTTCATGATATACAGGCCAAACTGGGAGCTGCACAAAATAGAGAATTGTTATAACTGAAAGCCATGTATCTATCTCTAGCTCGCTTCTCCAAGAAGTAAACATTCTTGAGGTTTCAAAATCATTTGCATACAGAGTTGTAAATGCTGGACATCCTGGAAAAAGTGTAGAGAGGAAGAGAGAAGGTTTTGTTGTTTGGGGTGTTTAAATAAGACTAACTTGAAGAAGACATATGAGTAACGTCAAATAATTTACTGAATGGGGCACGCAATGTATCAGAATTTCCAGTTCTCAAGAAATACAGCCTTTAAAAAAAAGTCTGTGAGCTAGAAGGGAGAAAAAAGAAACGAGAGGGGGGAGGGGCACTGGCACTTTATAGCAGGAAGTCTTCCATGGACATCGAGTTATGAAGAAACAACCGTATACAGAAGTCCTTATTCGGAGCGCTAAACTCGATTTCACCACTTAAAGAGAGAAATACACGCTCCAAGCAGCCTCATCCTGGGGTAGGAAAAATAACTCGCAAAGCAAGAGAGCTAGGACTGGATAGTGGCCCAGACCAGTGTTAGGGGTTTTATTTGCAAGTCAATGAGCCAAATGGGCGATCGGGCTCGTTGTGCTTCGTTCTGCAAGCAAGGTTATTATTATCACCGCCTATTGCTCCACTGAACAATTTCACTGAAAAGGAAGACTCCTGGCCGTGTGTGCGCGCACTGTGCCATACAGGACGTGCTGCTACGTGCCCACTTCCAAAACGACTTTATTTACAAAGCGATTACCAAGCTATCTATCTGTTTTCCTTTTGCTGCAGCAGCAGCCTTACTCAGCCCTCGAATTTCTTAATTACAAACCCGTTTGCTTCTAAATCAACCCCAAACCGTCAGGCAGAGCCCGGAGGGAGGCTGTGCAAGTTTGCACACACCCCCACCTCCTGGATCAAGGGCAACAGCAGAAGCAAGTAACTGTGTATGTGCAAAAAGGTGGATCTGGGGACGAGGATCGCTGAGTTTGTTTACAGAGCAGGGACGCCTCAGCTCGGATGCCAAAGCTACCAAGAGCTGCAAACGCAAACTTAGCAGAAGCACACGTACTCCCGGAGCGTGGAGCAGGCCGGAAAGTGCGGAGTGGATCCCAGAACCGGGGAGTGGAGCCGCTCCGGCCTGTGAGCGCGCTCCGTCCACCTGCAGCCGCTCCCGCTCCCCGCCCCCAACCCCTGTCCTTGAAGAGTGGAGGTGCGGAGCGGGAGATGGGGAGTTAGGGGTGCGTCCACTCGAAGAAAACCCCTCAGTTAGGTTTACATGCTGCCTGTACCAAAAAGCACAAAGGCGCGGCTCAGGAAAGCGCGCTCAGAGGACAGGGCACGATCGGTCCAAGGGCTTTAAAAATCTAGCTCGGGAAAGCATAGCCATTCTTCTCAGGTTGGGGAGAGTTTGGCACCTAAGAAAACTCTGCTGGGCAGGGAGGCTGAGCGAACCCCTTTTTCCTGTAGAGGGCAGGGCAGATCACTGGGTAAGCCGGGTGAGCGAGCTGGGGGTGGGGAGATCTGGCCAGAAGGAGGCGGGGAGTGCTCCTTGCTCCTCTCCATTAGGTGCTTCCTTGCACAGGGTGGCCGGGAGGATTAGCTTGTTGTCCCGGAGGTGGCAGGCACAACCGCGCATTTGGGGGCCAGAAAGACACCACAGTCCCGGGAACTGTTGGGCGGCGCCGGGGCGCGCAGCCGCTGCGCACGTGCAGCGCGGACTCGCGGACGCGGCGGAGGACCCGGTCCAGGGCGCTTGAGGTTCCTGAATCCGTATGTTCGTGCTTGCCGCCGGGGAGGCTCTCGCTCCGCCCTTCCTGAGATCCTTATATTAACTGTGGCCAAAGCCCGGAGAAACACAGCTCATTGTTGGCAGCTGCCTGGCGGTCCTGAGGAGCGGCTAGGGCAGCGGAGGGAAAGAAAAGGGAACGGCTCGGAATTTGCTCCAGCGGCTGCTGCAAGACCTCGGCTCCAACCTCGCACCAGCGAGCGCCCCACAGCCCTTCGGCTGCCCCTCTATGTGCTGCTGAGCCGGTCCTGGACCCGACGAGCCCGCCTTCGGTGTTCCGAGCCGAAATCGCAAAGACGGAAGGTGAGCGCGGCGGGCGAAGCTTAGCCAGGGCTGCTGCCAGCCTAGTCCTCCGAGGGCAGGGCTGGCCCCGGGGACGAGCGTGAGGCGGAGCTGGGGAATAACAACAGGATGTGCAACCACAGGGTGAGGAGGGTTGATTGAATGCCTGAAGTTCGCGGCCCGGCTCCGGGGCACTTCCTTTATTAGGCCACTTCAGGGAACCCAGGGGGGTGTGGGCTCCGGTCCCCCCTCCTCTTTCCCCGGATCGCAGGGGAAGGGGCTGGTCGCTCAGCGCCAGGCTGTGCGGATCCCGCAGGCAGCAGGTCCGCCGAGGTAGCGAGCTCGGGTGCACGGGCTGCTGGTGGGTTCTCTCCTGGGGGGGGGGGTAGGGGTCTGCAGCTTGACGTGCGCGCGGGTTCGGGAGGCTACAGAAGTGGGGTGCGCTCTGGTGGGCGACACGTGTGGCGCGGGTTTCAGCGTCTGCTCGTTTTGCTTTCAGGACTGGAAATGGCAGACCATATGATGGCCATGAACCACGGGCGCTTCCCCGACGGCACCAACGGGCTGCACCACCACCCTGCCCACCGCATGGGCATGGGGCAGTTCCCGAGCCCGCATCACCACCAGCAGCAGCAGCCCCAGCACGCCTTCAACGCCCTCATGGGCGAGCACATACACTACGGCGCGGGCAACATGAATGCCACGAGCGGCATCAGGCACGCCATGGGGCCGGGGACTGTGAACGGGGGGCACCCCCCGAGCGCTCTGGCCCCGGCCGCCAGGTTTAACAACTCCCAGTTCATGGGTCCCCCGGTGGCCAGCCAGGGAGGCTCCCTGCCGGCCAGCATGCAGCTGCAGAAGCTCAACAACCAGTATTTCAACCATCACCCCTACCCCCACAACCACTACATGCCGGATTTGCACCCCGCTGCAGGCCACCAGATGAACGGGACAAACCAGCACTTCCGAGATTGCAACCCCAAGCACAGTGGAGGCAGCAGCACCCCTGGCGGCGCGGGTGGCAGCGGCACCCCCGGCGGCTCCGGCGGCACCTCGGGCGGCGCGGGTGGCAGCAGCGCGGGCGGCAGTGGCGGTGGCAGCACCATGCCCGCCTCGGTGGCTCACGTCCCCGCGGCAATGCTGCCGCCCAATGTCATAGACACTGATTTCATCGACGAGGAAGTGCTTATGTCCTTAGTGATAGAGATGGGTTTGGACCGCATCAAGGAGCTGCCAGAACTCTGGCTGGGCCAAAATGAGTTTGATTTTATGACGGACTTCGTGTGCAAACAGCAGCCCAGCAGAGTCAGCTGTTGACTCGGTTAACCTCGCGGCTGAAAGAAATCACCCTTCCCTGCCCCCACCCCCAACTTCTTCGGTGTGAATTAAAAAAATCAAAAACAAACAAAAAAAAAAACAAAAAAACAAAAACATTCCCTTAGACGCAGTATCTCACTTTTCAGATCCTGAAAGGTTTGAGAACCTGGAAACAAAGTAAACTATAAACTTGTACAAATTGGTTTAAAAAAAAAAAAAGATTGCTGCCACTTTTTCCTGTTCTTGTTTCGTTTTTGTAGACTTGACATCCACCTCCCTTATGTAGTTGAAAATATCTAGCTAACTTGGTCTTTTTTGTTGTTTGTTTTTACTCCTTGTTTCCTCACTTTCTCCCGTGCTCAACTGTTAGATATTAAGCTTGGCAAACTGCTTAATCTTGTGGATTTTGTAGATGGTTTCAAATGACTGCGCACTGCATTCAGATTTATGAGTGAAAGGAAAAATTGCATTTCTTGGCTGCATGAACTTTGAAGGGCAGATATTACTGCACAAACTGCCGTCTCGCTTCATTTTTTTTTTTTAAACTATGCATTCGAGTACAGACTTAAGTTTTCAAATATGCTAAACTGGAAGATTAAAACAGATGTGGGCCAAACCGTTCTGGATCAGGAAAAGTCATACCGTTCACTTTCAAGTTGGCTGTCTCCCCCTCCCCCATATGTACAGACAATAAATAGGGTGTGGAATGTCGTCAGTGGCAAACATTTCACAGATTTTTATTTTGTTTCTGTCTTCAACATTTTTGACACTGTGCTAATAGTTATATTCAGTACATGAAAAGATACTACTGTGTTGAAAGCTTTTTAGGAAATTTTGACAGTATTTTTGTACAAAACATTTTTTTGAGAAAATACTTGTTAATTTATTCTATTTTAATTTGCCAATGTCAATAAAAAGTTAAGAAATAACTTGTTTTCTAAAAGTCAGTCATTTGTGGGTGTGTGTGTGTGGGGTGTTTGGGGGGGATGTCTATGTTCTGTTCTATTTGTTATTAAGAGTAAGCTTTCCAAAGGATAAGTTTCAGGACACTAAAACAGGTCACCGTGAGCTTAAAGGGAGAGCAGGATTTAAGATAAGTGGCGTAATGCTACATGGTTACCTTTGGAGCGTGCCTCTTGCTGTGGTTTAAATCAAAGGCTGAGAAGTTGTCAAAGTGTTTTTGTTGTTATTTCTTAGCTGCATCCAATTCCAGCGAATTCCTTGGCCAGGAAAGCTAGCAATATTAAATCTTTCTCACTGGGGGTGGAGGGGGGTTGGGGGGGAGTGTGTTTCTGATTCAACTACTTAAAAGGAGATGGACTAGAATATTATACTGAGTGATAGATGGGGTGGCATTAAATATAAATTACCTTTATTTCAAGTGACGAATAATTTTATTTCTGAGCAGAGTTGCTAAGGATAGACACATCTTCCAGCTTAATCTCAAATAGCTTCTGACTGGTTTGCAGTTCTGGGTGGAAGAGGGGGTGGAACCCTACCTTGAGGCTTCCAATAATATTTAAATTTCACTCAGAGGTTGATTCAAAGGTCAAATTACAGCCTTCATAACATGTTCCCACCCAAGCATGCCCCGTTTTCCAGAATTCTGAGCTGCCACTGTCCCATGCATGAGGTGCCAGGGACCTCAGTATAAAATGATTTTAACAACTTGGGTGAGCGGAGTCCTTAAGCAGACCAAAGCCATATTCGGTGGGTGTCAAGGATACCCTTACATAACCAAGCAGAAGAGAAAGATTGTTAAAGTGTCAGATCACCCCAGGTGAGAGAAGAGTTAGATTGTTTCCTGTCCTGTTTTCTGGCTTTTAAGAGCAGCAGATCCTCAGCCATGAAGAAACAGATTCGGGCTGACCCTATGGAGAGAGAGTAAGGAAACGCAGACTGAGAAAGTCTTACATGCAAACCTTGCTTCAAAAGAACGGTCCCTTTTTGTGCTTTGGATCTCACCCTGCAGCCTGTGCTTCACAGAACTAGCAGGTAGGTTTGCCCAAGGGCTGCACTGGAATTTGGCTCGAGTCTGTTAAGTTCCATTTTCAAGCAGGACAGGTACAATTAAGATGCATATTGCACCGGGCTTTTTATAACTCCATAATTGACACCCTCCTATTAATAATTGTGCTCTGTGAAATCAAAGCTCCTTCACCCCAATTTTCAAACAATCCCATTTCTCCAACAGTTAAAGCAGAAGTTCTCTTCAGCTACGACATGTCAATATTGCGTCTGCAATCCGGGCAGTAAATCTTTCTAGCTAAGCATTTTTCCACAGTAAGTTTTTCTTTCCCTTTTATTTTTTTTTTCCTTTCCTTCCCCCTCCCCCAGGCTCAAGTGAAAAGAAAAAAAAAAGTTTGCATACAGCAAATTTCTGGTTCTTTTCCCCCGTGTGTGTGTGTGTGTGTGTGTGTGTGTGTGTGTGTGTGTGTTTCATGAAGAAGAGAGCAAAGAATTGTCTGTCATACCACCACGATTCACCGTTTATTCTGTCAGTGAATAAGCCACAACACCTGCTCTCTCATTAAATTCCTCCTGCTGCTCCAACGCCGGACACGTATGTAGAGGTGCAGAGCTCAAGGAACTATTATTAGAACTTGGACCCATCCCTGTTAGAACAGAGGACTCAAACAGAGAGCTGGTTAAAAGCACAATTCGTCCTCAATACAAATACGAGTGCCCCCCTCCCCCACCATCTCTATTTCATTAAAACTCTCTTGATCAACAATTGAGCAGATCCTACGTGATATCTGCAGGTCGCTTTAGGCAGAGAAAAATAAGCCCTTGTTTAAACAACCTGATTAATGAAACCTGTACAGTGACCTAGATCACCCAGCTCCTGGCAGACATTTGCAAAACCTTCTGTGGTCTTGCTTCCTACTAAGTTGCTTAGGGCATATGGGGAAATTTGACCTCTGTACCTTGGCTGTTTGTCAAAAAGTTCTAATGTGGTACAAGAGAGCCTCTGTTCTTTAGGTTTTGCTCACAAGTAAGACACTGCTTGCTTGATTTTTCAAGACGAGTGGGTACGCGCGGCCCCACTGAAAAACACGTGAAAAACACGTCTGCACGGGTATAATGTTGTGACTCTGCTGAGTGCTTGATAAAATCCCGGTGGAAGCATCTTTGTGGCTGATAAAGACATTAGAGCTCTGGATAGGTCTTTGAAGAACAGTTGCCTAATCACCACTGTTTATGGGGTGCTAGGCTAGAGCGCTCGTTCCAGGAGGCTGACATCTATTGTGAAGTTTACGGTCTCTGTGACTTTTACTACTGTAAACGCCTGGGATGGCTATAAATTGATGTCAACATTAAAGGCCAGATCCTTTAGAGCAAAATATTAATCCACTAATCTATTATGGGTGGCTGGCTTTCAAATACAAACTTTGCAGCGCTGGTCCATTAGGTGTTTCCGCCCCCTTGTGGAATTTATTCAGAAGGTTAAAGGAAAGCTCCTCTGGTTTTTTTTTTTTTTTTATTGTTTTTTTGCTGTTGCTGAAGACTTTGCTTGTTTTCCCTTGAGCAAATACCCTATGTTTGTTCAACCGTTTTGTTTTTAATCAACGGATTGGAGATTGCTCTCTTTAAGAATAAGAGTATCTTGCCTATCAAAGACTCAACCTGTGATTAAAGGTACATAATTTGAGGTTGGTTTTTTTTTTTTTTTTCTGTTTGGAAATATACACCAGCTGGGGGATTTTCCTTTTGAAAGATAAGGAACGGAGGTTTGGGCCAATGCTTTAGCACGTCAGACATGGGGGTGGCAAACACGTGAAACCCCACGACAGGACTGCTGGTTTGTATGGGAGGGTCAAGAAGACCGCACCCAGATGGGGTGAGGTTGAAGACATGGTGGGAAATCTTCAGGAATGCAGAATGCAATTACCCATGTTGGAATGTGACCGAGCTACTGGCTCTAATCTACTGAAAAGGACCACGGGAACTCTAATGAGAATAAATGTTGCTGTCTAATTGAGTCAGGAAAAATTTACTTCAACATAAACCTGGCAGATAACATTGTCTCCAAAAAAATAATTTTAGAACTTGAAGAATGTAGGCTCTAAGCCACTGGCCTTTTTTTTCCTCTGTTATGTTTTGTTTTTGCTAACATAAAGGGACTATTTCCTGTAGCTTCAGAGATGGTATTTACCAGTTCAGTATTATACCACTATCTGCAAAATCTAAGCTCCCAGACAGGCTGAGGCAAACCTTAGCAAGAGAACACCAAACAGCACATCAAAGGCCTTAGCCAGTGAAACCCCATTAGCATGTGCTGTGTTTGTCTCCCCCTCCATCCCCCCACAAATAGAAGGAACAATGGCAGTGTCTGAATTTTAATTGCAATGGACTGGCTTGAATTACTTGACCTATTTTTATGCATCGAGGAGAGAAATGATTCTTTAAAAAAACAAATACAACACACTGATAGCCACTTATTGGAAAAGGAAATATGAGGGCATTTTCTGTCAATTAGTGAGCGGCTGACAAGTAATGCAGTTTGCTTAACCGTACATAAGACCCACCTATATTTTTGAGAGAGAAAAAAATTAAGATACCAGGAAGAAAGAAACATCTCTTCACAGGATAGGGATGCTAAGTATTGCTCTATAATGAGCTTTAAATAGTTTAGGTGCCATGGGTTTGAATTTATGTCATGTTTAGCTGTTTATAGGCTTGAAATAAGCTAAGAAAACTAGGGGGCTGCAGTATTGAGGAACCGCATAGACCTAGAGAAGGAGATCGGATCAGGCCACCTTCCTTTCATACATCTATAAATAAACAATGCCTTTTTAGTGCATTGATCCTAATCAGATCGCCACCCCCACCCCCCAAGATAAGCCCAAATGTTAAAAGCAACCGAGAAATGTCAGAAGCCCGGATGATGGTGCTTCCAGAGAATTCTCCTTGACTAGCCCCGGACCTGTGAGTGGCCTACGGCAGATCAAGGATTAGTAATGAGTCCTAATACTTTCCTTTGGTACTGCCGGTTTAGGCTGACCAGATCTGAGCGATTAGCGAGGCCACTGTCCATCATGGGGTGAGGGTTAAATAACATGCTTCTTGGTATCTTCCCAGGGCACCCCCATCATGCTCATCGCTAAAGTCTTTCCCTCTCTTCCCTTCACTGTACAACAGTGACTTGGTGACACTGGGGGTTGCAGAACTAAGCTGGGAGGGGGTCTGTGTCTATGGGGCCCGCAGCCAGGTAATGTTAGCTGGTACCACCGCTGGATATATAGACAGATGGGGCTGAAGGAGCCCTCTTGGCCCTGAAAGCAGGGTAGAAAACAAAATGTAGGCTGAGAGGAAACTCAAACTAGTATAAAATAACAATATTAATACTAAAGAAGCTAACTACAACAAAGGAGAGTGACAGCCGTGTGGGTCACGGCTACTTGAGTCTCCTCTCCTTGTGCCTGCCATGGACTGATGTAGAATTTGGCTTTGTAATTTCCTTAAGTTGTTTGGCCGCAAGCCAGCGTGGCGGCGCATGCGCGGTGCACGCCTTTAGACCCAGACCCTGAGAGGCAGAGGCAGGAAGATCTCTGAATTTGAAGCCAGTTTAGTCTACACGACTTTCTCAAATTTTTTTCTCGGGTGATGGGGCATGAATTTTAAGATGACAAGAAAAAACTCTGTTTCGGTTGCACGGGGCCAAATCTAGCAGGTTCCAGGATAGTCAAGGCTACACAGAGAAACCCTGTCTGGGAAAAAAAAAAACAAAACAAAAACCAACAACATTCAGTTGTCCACAAAGATGGTTGCTATCCGTGTGATGGTGTTGTTAATTCTTGCAACCTGTTGTTTTAGACTTGGTTTTCACCCCCAACTCACAATAATGAGTATTCCCAAGATGTCAAACACACAAAATTAAGTTGTGAAGCCAAATCTTTAGGCTGCCCCCCCCGGCGAGCACCGCCTTGCCATAGTTGTTTTGTAACGCTCTGTGACGAAGGCTGACTAAAACGTCCCTGCCATGGATCTCTATTCATATGCATAGGTTTGTGACTGCCTTGCCTCTCAGGTTCCTAAGATAAAGATCCCGGGGTTCTGAGATCCCTGCCGAACATTGGTTCTTAGAACGAGTCCCACCTAAGTTCGAGCCACCCTTCTAAGAGGTACATCATGAAAGAAAGAAAGAAAAAAATCCAGTTATCATACAGTTTATGAAAAAGATTTAAATAAATACAATGTTAGTAAAACGAAATAAGAGGAGACTTTTTTTTTCACGTTTTTATAAGGGGAGGCTTTAAGAGGGCAAGAAACACGCTGTTTAGGCTCCATGGGACCAAATCGGAGAGAACAACCCTAACCGATCTCTTCCTCGACACTGAGTCCCTTGTGGCTGACGTGGTTAAGCACCTACTGCACTTCAGAAATTGGAGAAGGCACCTCACACATGTACACTTCTCTAATTCAACGGCCCGCAACATCGGTATCATTCCAAGGTAAGCTAAGAAAGTTACACTTAGAGAAAAGGTGATTGGCTCGAAGGCATGGGAGGCTGACACGGGACTTGGAGATGGTGCTTACCACAGCACCCCTGAGATAAGCCGAGATGTCTAATCTTAGACGGCTCTGACTGCAAAATGGTGAACTGAGAGACGGCTCGGGAGGAAACGCTCTGTATTAGCAGTTCTCAACCTATGAGTCTCAACCCTTTCGTGGGGATCACCTAAGAGCATCAGAAAACACAGATATTTACACTACGATTCATAATACTAGGAAAATTAAAGTTATAAAGTTATTAAGGTAGGGAATCACTGAAACGTGAAGGACTGTATGAGGGGCTCACATCATTAGATAGGTGTGTCTGCCTGTTCTGTTATACATTTGACCTTTCAGGAATCTCAAGATATGGCTGTACCCATTTCCAGGACCAGTCAAGATATTCTGCTAAAGCAAACGTGATTCTGAAAGGACACACATTGGCTAGTCTAAACCATGTTTCTCAGTTCTGACCTCATTAGAACTCCAGGTCAGATCAAAGCAAACCAGTGTTATATGTTGTACTTTTGTTTCTCTTTTTACTGAATTCCATATTGCTGAGTGATGACTTCTTCCCCAGATTAAGCTAATACCTTGGGTCTGCCAATCCTATATAACCCAACGAATAAAAATGTCTGTGGTTAAGTTCTCCCAGGTTGAAAAAAAAAAAAAAAAAGACCACTTTGTAATTTGCCCCAGTGGCTGATTACAATTATACACGAGTTCTGATTATAAGTTTCAGAATGATATTTGAATGTCAAAATGTGTAAGAAAATGAACCTCTTAAGACACAGGAAATGGCCACACATTTAATATCATCTCTTGGAAGTAGAGGCAGGCAGAGCTCTGTGAATTTGAGGCCAGCCTGGTCTACAGAGGTAGGCCCCAGGACAGCCAGGGCTACAGAGAGAAGCCTTGTCTCGGGAAAACAAATACAGGAGGTGTAGCAGTCAGTCTGTGTATACTTAAATGATCTTCCTGGACATATCCAGACTTGTCTGCTCTAAGGGTGAGCCTACCAGCTTTCTTACCGAAATGAACAGTAGACCGGGATTAAAAAACATGGGTCTTACTCTGCAACTAAATAGCCGTGTAATTTAATCACCGCTGCCTCAAGTTTCTCCATCAGCGAAATGAAGATGTTTAATTAATATAACTTGTATTCAAATTCTCATGAAAGAAACATCGGCCCCATCCCTATCGCTTTTCTTTCTGTGGAAAGACGGGCTACGCGAGGCGCTGCGTCAAATCCTATTACGGCATCTCCTTACTTTTCCGTTTCCGAGGTAAGCGGGAGCCTGGCGGTGAGCCACAGACTCGATCCAGCTGGGCGGGCGCTCTGAGAGTTGAAGCCATCTCTGTAAACATCCCCTACATTGTCGTAATAACATTACACTGTTGTTGTATGCTGAGATTTACTGGCCTTCAAACAAATATCCGAACCTTACCAGCCATGAAATATTTCTTGTGCACGACACTTTTAATGCTTCAGGCGACTACAAGACATCCATTGCCGGTACAGTGGTTCCAATTACGTGTGCTGAAATTTCTAACCAACTCTTCATTTCAAGTTCACTCCCTTACATATTAATTTGGTCACTCGGGACTTAGGAGTAGAAAGCATTCGATCGATTTTAGGGCTCCGATTTCTTCAAACTACTCCTCCTGATGCACGATTTTCATCACCATCACTGTTATTGTTATTTAATCCCTCAGAGAGAGAATCCTATGATTCGATGCTAACTTAGACGAAGCACAGTTGACAACTGTGAGCTTTAAGCAGGAAAGGGCCAACGGTGGTCTGTCTGTTCGTCTAGTTTTCCTTATCTAACGTCCCACCACCATAGGCCTCCATCTATCCTCAGTTACTTGGATAGATGACAGATTGATATGTTAAAACTAGTTACACAAAGGAACTGTGGGTAATCGTGTGGGTAACTACCCAGGAAATGACTATTTTGCACACAAAAGTGAGGGTTCTAGTACAAGGACGCATTTCACATACTGGCCACCAGGTGGCGCTAAGGTCCTATCAATTTTATTCGCACTTCCTTCTGAGTGGCTACCAAGACTAGATTGACACTTGCTTCAGCAACTAATCTCCACCCCATTTGTTTTTCCTGAACCATAACAGGTTCTGTACGACCTACAGTAAACTTCAAGGCAGGACCAAGTCAAGGATGCCTGCACACACTCTTTCGCTACAGTCCACCAAAATTAGAATTCACGAAAGGTGTCCTTTTCCTAAGGGTCTTTTTCCTTTTTCAAGTCCCCTCCTCCTGTCTTCCTTTCGCTCAAGAGCCAATGGCTCGATTTGATGCCCCGCTAGGAACATTTGTACCTTAAAAGAGAGCCTGAAGGAACAGAGGTAGGACTTTGTAAGTACTGGAAGGCTTTTGTGCCTCCCTTACCTGTTTCTTCTCCCATCCACAAGCCAGCCAGCTCTGAGGTCAGCTTTGCTCCATTGTTCAGCCTTAGATAAGGGTTTTCATTCCTGTTTCACCATCAGCCAATTCTTCTATCACTGGAGGTTCAGGCAGCATCAAGACACTGGGGTTTTTACAGCCCAGAATCGCAATGCTGATCTCCAACCCACCCAAGCACCCTCATCCCAAATCTGCACACCGCTGGCTACACACACACACACACACACACACACACCCGCCACACACACGTTTCTCATATACCTTTAAGCAGAATCTAAGACTGCATTCAAACTCCTCTTCGCCATTAGCAGCCCTCACCATGCTAATTGGCATCTCCGGGAGTTAAATTATCTTCAGCTGTTGACCCTCTGTGATTGCTCCTCCCCAAGGCTCAAGACTCAGACTTTGTCTCACAGGTGAACGGATCCTGGATGCTACCTTCTTCCCCCGTGGAGCTCTTCAACCTTGCTCCTGTTTTCCTCGTGACACTTGTCGTTTTGTTTTTCCGGTGTTGACAAATGATTTGGCATTCATCTCCTCAGATGGTGGCGTGGTACGGCTTCCACAGACCTGGGGTTTCGCTCTCTGCGTTTTCTGCGAGGCTCATTCAGAAAAAGACCACACAGTTCCCTCCCACTCCTCTCAGGACACACCCCTTTGGAGCCCTGAGTCTCACCACCTTGAGGCTGTCACGCTGTGAGTAAGCCAGGTCACATGGAGTTGTTCCTGCCACCCATTCCCACAGAGGTTCCCAGTAGATGACCTGTGTCAGCCAACATGGCTGCCGGCGCTTCTCAGTGACTGGATTACCCTCCAACGCTGAGGTTAGACATTATGGAGCAGAGAGGAGTGTGAGCCTCCCCACTTCTGACCCACAGATCACGGCGAGCATGGCAAAACCAGAGCTTGTGGAATCAGTTGGTAAATACCAGGAGCAACTGAATCACGATCTTCGCCATTTCTCTTAAAATGGATTTTCTCATCGGAATGGGCTTTTGATAGCTGGCCTTAATTCAAAATCCAACCTCGGGGTTGGGGATTTAGCTCAGTGGTAGAGTGCTTGTCTAGCAAGCACAAGGCCCTGGGTTCAGTCCCCAGCTCCGAAGGAAAAAAAAAAAAAAAAGGAAAAAGAAAAATCCAATCTCTCTGTGAACAGGCCTCTTTGGTTTTGTTCATTGCACATCAGCCTGGAAAAATGTTAACATACAGTGGATGCTTAGCCAATATTTATTATTAAATTCACTTATTAGAAGGAATCAATGATTTTTCCCTGTACTGTATTTTAATTCTCTCTGTCTCTAATTCCTGCTGTCTTTGTTCAGAAATTCCTTGCCTACGTGTGATCTGACCAAATACCGACCACCTACTTCAGAAGGTGAGAATGGAAGAGAAAAATTTGGTTCCATAGCTCAGACCAATGAAATGGATCTGGTTAGCCATGCTTATACCACGGTGATGAGAGAAAGTGGGCAGGCGGCACCAAGGACCAGTGCCTCTCAGAATGAAAGCTAGTACGTGACAGACCAAGAAAATCGTAGGAAAGAGAACAATCTATAGAAACTACAGTTGAGCTGAGACCACAGATGCTAGCTGAAGAGTAGAGGAGTTAGTTAGCTGACATCAACAGACAGTTGGTATCTAAGGGGTCACACTACTCTAAACACCAGGAGAGAAGGGAGACCGGGAAGACGCATCTGTCTTTCACAATACTCCATCTGTTTCGTCCCCATCAGAACCACAGCTCTTGTGAGGCACCCGTACCACTGTCTTCACTAATAGGGATGACCTTGGAACCCTGTTCTAGAACTCTGCTTTTCTTAGTCACTCTTTCCTCTGCCCAATAGGCATGGCTCATTCTCATCTCTGTAGTTTCGGAACCCTGCAACAAGGGTTTTCTTTGAGAAGGCTCCTCCCAAAAGTCCCTCTTTCACAACACTACTTGAGTTAAAAATACCGTACAGGTTACGTAGAACTTCTTCGACTTTGTAACCCCGCCCCGGTGTTGGAAATTTTTAGCTATAATTTACATTTCTATTCTCTACTCTATTCTACTTATGCCCACTCTATTATCTATTCTTAGTCAATGAGAGGGCAGTCATCGTTCGACTAATTCCTAACTTAATGATGTTGTCACGAACGTCCATGTTTTTAATCAGTTTTCTACGGGGCTCTCCTTAGCGTTGACCCTGACCTTCATCTAGTAGCAGGTACAGTTAGCCAAACTTCCATGCTCTGTCCCGGAGAAGAGCTTTTGCAAACACAACCCTCCCTCTATGTATCAGGTCCCACGCCCATTTCAGAGTCAAGCACTGGGACAGGGTTAGCATAACGTACCTCTAACAGGGCAGTCAACGGTGGACAACCCCTTCCTGAAAGTTTGGCTTCAAGCATAGCTTTCTCTTTTTAAGAAGCCCGGAACTGAATAAGAGCTATGCTTAAAGTACGTTTTATATTTTCAAAGTGTCTTCACATAAGGGAGATTTATAGCTAACCGAATTATGTTATAAATCACTTAATGTCGGTCTATTTTAAAAAAGTTAAAGTGTCTTTCTATAAAATGACATTCGTAGATATAAATAAATATCCTCTTAAAAAGAATATGGTCATTATGTCTTCATTTTAAACCCTTCAAAAAGTCCCTTGTTAAGATGATTAATAAATAATTTCACTGGACTAAGAAAATCATGTATGCATTGGCAGGCGACTAATCTCAGGGCAACGTGAACAGAATCCAGCATTTATATCCAGTCTTTAGGAGCAAATTGCCAGTGGCTATACGTTCTATTTCCTTGGTAAAACACATTGGTAAATACACCAAAGTAAAAATAATTTATTAAGTCAGTCAGACAATATCGCAATAGGAGAAATAAGAAACACCTAAGACATGGTCACCTTTCTGACTAGACATTGACTGGCCGCTCTGCCATTAAACACACTTTCTCTACTGTAGTCATGCGTCCGTGTGTGAAGATTCTCATAATCATATCTGGGAACCCTTATAAGTGTCCCTGGGCCTTCTTCCTCCTGTGGTGATTGGTCCGTTGGTAGTGCATCATGCTAGAAGCACCTGTCTCCTTAAGTATTCAACCTGAGAGCAGATTAGCAATAAACTAATGTGAAACTAAAGATGATGGGAAGACAGAAGAGACACAAACAAACAAACAAACAACAACAACAACAACATCCCTGGATACCTTCTGAATTCTCGAAGTCCAGTTCCAATTTCACCCTCCATGAAGTGGTAATCCGAGACGATACCAGCTCCCGCTTCTGAGCTAATTCAGTGGAGTTTTAAGAGGTGAAACAAAACCATTTGATTCGGTCATTGCTATGCCATTATTTTCTCAAAATTGAGAGAGCCCCTCTTTGGAGGGAAAAGGTTCATCAGGACTCAGGAAGGAACGGAGTCTAACCAAGACTTGGGAAGTACCCCAAACTCGAGTGAGAGAAATCTCCTGGAACCGACAATATCAATGCCCTTTGGACCCTGAGTTGTGCAGGCAGAATCAAGAGCTGGGGAGAAAGGACTCGGACTATCGGGCAGCTCCTACAGGGGGCTCCAGGAAGGCAGCTTGCCAGAGTCGTTCACGCTGGGGTGAGCGTTCGGCTGACCCAGCACCCTTTGAGCCGTTTGTGCGCCTGTAAGTGCCCTCTATCAACTCATCCCCTCAAAGGTTGGACTCCGCTGGCACTGTTTGGCTCATCGCTGGTGCACTATGGGATGAACGGATATTACAGGCACAAACCGCATCTCGGCTGTCGCTTGTTTGTTTCTAATTTTTCACTAAAATATAAAATTAGAGAACTTCTGTGTTCAACATGTAGTTTAAGTGAGCTACGCCTTATCATTCCAGTAAATTAAATGAGCCGCACGGTGCCTCAACACTGCAATTCACTTTTCCTTCTGCAGGCAGAAGGGAAGACACCTAATATCAATACCTGGATGGGTAATAGCTTCTGTGAAGGACAGCCGTGGTCTCCCTTCAGGACTGAAGCATTTCCCTCGGATCATTTCGGCAGAAGGACAGACGGCCCTCAAAAGATAGCTTGCTTCATAATTTCCTCATTGTTTTGTGGGGGGTCACACCCTTCCCCCTCCATCCCCGTGACTGACCGTTGTTTAGTTAAATGCCTAGGTCTCACAAGACTCGGTGGGACACAGACGACTCTTCAAGAGTACCCTGGCTCCAGGGCCTCTTGTGGTGAGGGCTGAGGACTTCTGCGGTTATGCTCAAGTAGTCCTCAGACCTTACTCCAAAGCAATGCTACTCCCCTGACAACCCCTAGCACTGTATCCTCCCCCTGATGTCAAGGTTTGCCTCTGAGAAACTTCCAAGACAACACCTATTAAGAATATGCAAGTGCATATTCATTTGCCTTTGAATTTCATGAAGTCATTGTTTTTTCATAGCTGAGTAGTACTCCATTGTGTAGATGTACCACAGTTTTTTAATCCATTCCTCAGTTGAAGGGCATCTGGGTTCTTTCCAGCTTCTGGCTATTATAAATAAGGCTGCTATGAACATAGTGGAGCATGTATCTTTGTTATATGTTGGGGCATCTTTTGGGTATATGCCCAGGAGTGGTATAGCTGGGTCCTCAGGTAGTACTATGTCCAATTTTCTGAGGAACCTCCAGACTGATTTCCAGAGTCATTGTAACTAGTTTGCAATCCCACCAACAATGGAGGGGTGTTCCTCTTTCTCCACATCATCGCCAGCATCTGCTGTCACCTGAGTTTTTTTTTTTTTTTTTTTTTTTTTTTTTTTTTATCTTAGCCTTCTGACTGTTGTGATGTGGAATCTCAGGGTTGTTTTGATTTGCATTTCCCTGATGACTGTTGAACATTTCTTTAGGTGCTTCTCAGCCATTAGATATTCCTCAGCTGGGAATTCTTTGTTTAGCCCAGTACCCCATTTTTAATAGGGTTATTTGGCTCTCTGGAGTCTAACTTCTTGAGTTCTTTGTATATTTTGGATATTAGCCCTCTATCAGATGTAGGATTGGTAAAGATATTTTCCCAATCTGTTGGTTGCTGTTTTGTCCTAATGGCAGTGTCCTTTGCCTTACAGAAGCTTTGCAGTTTTATGAGATCCCATTTGTTGATTCTTGATCTTAAAGCATAAGCCATTGGTGTTTTGTTCAGGAAATTTTTCCCAGTGCCCATGTGTTCAAGACTCTTCTCTACCTTTTCTTCTTTTAGTTTGAGTGGATCTGGTTTGATGTGGAGGTCCTTGATGCACTTGGACTTAAGTTTTGCACAGGATGATAAGATTGGATTGATTTGCATTCTTCTACATGCTGATCTCCAGTTGAACCAGCACCATTTGTTGAAAATGTTATCTTTTCCCCACTGGATGGTTTTAGTTCCTTTGTCAAAGATCAAGTGACCATAGGTGTGTGGGTTCATTTCTGGGTCTTCAATTCTATTCCCCTGATCTACCTGCCTGGCTCTGTACCAATACAGTTTTTATCACTATTGCTCTGTAATACAGCTTGAGGTCAGGGATGGTGATTCCCCCAGAAGTCCTTTTATTGTTGAGTATTGTTTTCACTATCCTGGGTTTTTTTTTGTTCTTCCAAATGAATTTACAAATTGCCCTTTCTAACTCTATGAAGAATTGAGCTGGAATTTTGATGGGGATTGCATTGAGTCTGTAGATTGCTTTTGGCAAAATGGCCATTTTTACTATATTAATCCTGCCAATCCATGAGCATGGGAGGTCTTTCCATCTTCTGAGATCTTCGATTTCTTTCTTCAGAGACTTGAAGTTCTTGTCATACAGATCTTTCACTTGCTTGGTTAGAGTCACATCAAGGTATTTTATCATCCTGAGTGAGGTAATCCAATCACAGAAAAACACACATGGTATGCACTCACTGATAAGTGGTATTAACCCAAAAGCTTAAATACCCAAGATACAATCCACAGACCACATGAAGCTCAAGAAGAAGGACAACCAAAGTGTGGATGCTTCACTTCTTCTTAAATGTGGAACAAAAATATTCATAGCAGGGGCTATGGGGGCAAAGTTTGGAGCAGAGACTGAAGGGACGGCCACTCAGAGCCTGCCCCACATGTGGCCCATACATATAGAGCCACCAAAACAAGATAAGATGGATGAAGCTAAGAAGTGCATGCTGACAGGAACCGGATATAAACGTCTCCTGAGAGACACAGCCAGAGCATGTCAAATACAGAGGTGAATGCTAGCAGCAAACTATTGAACTGAGAACAGGGTCCCCCTCCCCCATTGGGGGAGTTAGAGAAAGGATTGAAAGAGCTGAAGGGGTTTGCAACCCCATGAGAACAACAATGCCAACCAACCAGAGCTCCCAGGGACTAAACCACTCCCCAAAGACTATACATGGACTGACCCATGATTCCAGCTGCATATGTAGCAGAGGATGGCCGTGTTGGGCACCAATGGAAGGAGAAGACCTTGGTTCTGCCAAGGTTAAACTCCCCAGTGTAGGGGAATTTCGGGGGGGGGCAAGAAGGGGGGTGGTTGGGGAGGGGAAACACCCTTTTAGAAGAAGGGGAGGGGGATAGAATAGGGCTTATGTCTGGGAAACTGGGAAAGGGAAATTTTTTATTTACATTTGACATGTAAATAAAAAATATCCAATAAAAGAAAAAAAAAAGAATAGGCTAACTGGGACAGTATAATAGAGCCTCACAAGAAAAAACCACTAAATACTTAATGACACTTGAAAACTTGCCAGCATTACTCCTTTCCGTCAGGCATTGTGGAGAATTTAGAAGATAAGTTTTGTCCCTGTCCTTAAGCAGCTCTTAGACTCATTGGAGACAAACAGCTTAAACAATGTCTTCATACAGCTCGGTGATACATCAGAAGCCCAGAAGGAAGAGAAATTATCAGGTGCTCAGTGACACATAAACATTGAATAAATGAATGGACACATTAATTCATTTCTAGTAAGGGATACACACACACACACACACACACACACACACACACACACACACACACACACATATATTACAGAGAGAGATGGGGGGAGAGAGAGAGAGAGTGTTGGGTTAGCCACTAGAGGCTAAGCCACATTTCTTTTGCTCAGTATTTCTCCCAGGAACCCTGGAGCCAGCCACTTGTCCCACACTGTCACAACCAGCTCCGAAGATTGGCTATAGAGTACACTGGGAATGGGGCATCCTGAAGAAGAGGAAATGGACTGAAAAATCGACTCCTACTCCCACCATCTTCTTCCATGTTTTGACTGGCAATTAGCATTCCTGGGGGTGGGGGGGTAAGAGTGTGGCTGCTCTCCAGAATCATCGGGTGTGGCATATGTGTGCATGTGCAGGCAAGTTTTCCTATACCCTGGGTACTTACTTCTGTGAGCCCTGGAAACCTCGTCCAGAGTCCTAGGCTTTTGCCATTCTTTGCTTCCTGTGTCAGCCATGGGCTCGCTTCAGGTGTATGCATGATCTGTTTCCCCAAGTTGAGCCTCAGAATGAGAGCGCAGCCCCAAACGCAATGAGCTGAAGCGACCACAGGCAAGCCGTGATCGTGCCTCCCACGCACTTCATCATAGCCTACCCTTCACAACGAAACACAGGATGGATGCTCAGCACGGACAAACAGAGCTCTGGTTGTTCCAAGGGAACAGCTCTTTCTTCACATGCTACAGTGTAACCTGTGGACCCGACAAGCCCATACCTCACTTGCCAAAAAAGAGGGTTGCACAGACGATACAACTGACACTTCCTTCATGAAGTTAATATAGATAGAGTGTTTCATTGTCTCTAAATTGTATCTTACTTTATCTTCTGGGAGGTAGGGAAAATTAGATATCACTAGATCTTGCATTTCCAGATTGAAAAGCTAATGTTTTGAAGACTTACATGTTAGGAATAAGTAAAACTGAAATCTTACTCCTGTTTGCAGTCCTGTTATTTTTTTTACATACATGATTTATGGAAGTCTATTTCATGCTGGCAATTAGGACAAGTCTTTTTCTCATCAATTTCTACCCCACCCCCTTTATTGGGTCAACAATAAAGGAATGCATATTTTTAGACATGGTAGCACATTAATTTTGAATTAAACACAACATGTCCTATTGCCTAGATGACTCAAAACCGGCACACTTGGACATAAATCTTGATTCAGGAAGCAGAAATGAATGCAATTAACTGCACTCCTTTTCTAAAATTCATTTATTCTCTCATGTTTCACACCCTGACTACAGTTTCCCTCCCTCTTCTCCTCCTAGTCTCACCCACTTACGCTCCCTCTCTCCCCACTCTCCTCCCCCTCCCTTAAGAAAAGGGCAGGCCTCCCATGGATATCAATCAAATATGACGTATCAGGCTGTAATAAGGCTAGGCACCTCCCCTCATATTAAGGCTGGAAGAGGAGGCCAGTAGAAGGAATAGGGTCCTGAAAGCAGGCAAAAGAGTCAAGAGGGGTCCCATAAGAAGACCAGGCTAAGGGGTTGGGGATTTAGCTCAGTGGTAGAGCGCTTGCCTAGCAAGCACAAGGCCCTGGGTTCGGTCCTCAGCTCCGGAAAAAAAAAAAAAAAAAACCCAAACAAACCAGGCTACACAATGGTAGCATATGTAACTGCATTCATTTTGACCAAGCATGTACTGTGTATGCATAATAGCAAATATTTCTATTTCCCTTAGAGGACTGTTCGCAAGCCTACAGTTAGTTCGCCGGATTAAAAACCAGATTCTATTGGAACCCCCTTTCCACCTTCTGCTCCACTGTTCTACGTGGCAGTCTACTCTTTACTGAGATGCTTCGTTTTGGATGTCTGTATCAGCTGGTCCTTTGTAGGATGGAGATTTGGGGGGGGGGCAGTGGGAATTGATGGGAAAAGGATTGGACTGTCAGTTCCTGCTAGGTGCCTTCAGCTCAAACCATCCTGCTGTTTCCTCCACACACCTTCTGTCGGCATATGGAGAACACATCAGTTTGTTTTCCCTCCCTGCCACCAGTGAACGGAGGTCATCCCCGCGCAGTCGTTATTCATGAAGATTGTCCTGTAGGATAATTTGAAGTCCTACTCTCTTGTCTACCCCTGTTTCTACCTATTTAGATCTCATCGACTCTCAGGAATAACATCTTACTCAGCTCCGTTCCGTCTGTTCAGGAATAAAATGAAGATTCCGTTTCTCCCGTTCAGAATAGAGTCTAGATGCAGTTCAATCCAGCATCCCACTCTCGGCAGCCTCACTTATGGACAGCACGACCTTGGCCGAGGCAATTATCTGCTCACTGGCTTTATCTTCTTCCTCTGCACAAAGGGCATAATTATAATTAATTGCCCTGCTTCTTGTTGTACTTTGAAAACTCTCCGTGGGTCCTTAGGCTGTATGGATGGTACTTCCTGGTGGTGTATTTACACATGTTACCTAGAAGACTTTGATACAGTGAATAGTTTGTCCTCTTAAATTTGCAGATGTCTGACAATGGGGCCTGAGATAGTCACGAAGTTGGACCCTCCTCTCTCGTACTGCCCAGCGACTGCATCACGGCCAAGTTTCTCTCCACGAGGACTCATGCTAAGGGACGAGACTGTTGTTGCTTCGCTAGGACCTCCGGAGTGAACCAGCTGTTTGCAGTGTTGGAAGAGATGAGGATGAAATCGCAAAAGGAGGCGATCCTGACCAGTCAGAAATGTGCAGTGATGAAGAGCGAGGAGGATGTTGGATCGAGGAGCGTCTAGACTCTATTATGAACGGCTTCTGCCATATTTGCTCACTACGGAAAGGGGAAAAAAGGCGACAGCAGCAAACATTTCAGCAAGCGCTTTAGCCAACACGAATATGGAAATGTGCAGGGGGGAAACTATGAACGAAAGCAGTTTTGCAATTTGCGGGGTTCCAGATGGGACCGGATGTTCCTCTCCGGAATGTTAAGCACCTGCTACACAAGGCCGTGTGGAAACGCTGATCGTGCTATTATTGTCCCATCCGCTGAGGCGGTATCGAGCATGTAAGAGTTTTAATATTTTTTTTTATTGCTACATAAAGGACTAAGTCCTTTTAACACTCTGGGGTTAAGACTTCATAGTTCTGACTGATAAAGCGGTAAGCAAACTGGATGACTTCGAAGGATTTAACGTATCTGCTGAGTGGTGGGGTTATGATGGCATGAATGTCTACGACCTTTAATTTTCCCCATCTAAGGATGTATTCTAAGAACATAGCCTATCATATAGAAAAATTATTTCTGCACTAGAATATTTAAGTGCAGCCGTTTTTAGGTTTTCAAAAGTCCTGTCTCCTACTTAACAATTTAAGAGTTGTTCCGTAAGCAGTTTTTAAACGGTAACGGGGAAAATTATATAGCCACTTAAAGTGATGTGTATATACATGTTCCTACATGTGCACATGTGTGTGTGTGAAGGGCAGAGGTCAACTGGCAGAGGCAGAGTCGCTCAATGAACCTGGTGCTCACAGTGATTGGCTAAACAGGCTAACCAGGTGTCTAATGCCATGCCTGTGGTTACGGGAATCTGAAATCCATTCATTACACTTATGACCAAGATTTTACTACTCAAGCCATCGGTCTAGCTCCCAAAATCATATTTAAAAAAATAACTTTAATGAAATACTGTAACATTTTTAAAAGGTTCAAGATATATACATATATACATATATATACATACATACAGATATATATATATCTCCTAGCAAAAGCTTAAACATATTCTACAATATTTTGAGCATTGAATTCGTTTTTTAATGGTGGGGTTTGAACACATGCATAAAATGTTATAGTTCGTATATGTTCCATTAAAATAATATATAGATTCTATATTTGGAATGGCTTATGAAATTCTCAAAGAATAAAAATATTTTTAAAAGAAAAAATGAAGAAAAGTTAAAATATCCTATTACTTGCAAGACTCTTTCTAATAATTAATCTTTCTGGCAGAAGAATATGTTCCAAATAAAGTAAGGCTGTCTATCGTACCACGCCCGACAGCCACGTAAACAAGGTCTCTCACTCTTTTGTCTGCTATCTGTGAAATCTGTTTACAACTTTGGTTTTTCCCATAATTATTCGAACAAAAACTGACATAATAAAAAAAAGGGAAATTTCCAGATGCTGTCTGTTATTATGTAAAGTAGACATTCATTTTCAAATAAGTATGTCTTTGATTAGATACTGATTACTTTCTATGTTAGAGACTGAAAATCAAGCTAGACTTACCAATGCAGTTTATAGTCTAAAAGGGAGAGTTAAACAGGAAGCCAATATTTATTTAACGTGAAACCAGATCAGCATATGTTAGCCGAATAAACTAACAGATACGTCAGGCATAGGGCAATATACGTCGCAGCTCAGGAAACAAGTGTCTAGTACCACCATTCGCCATTTCCCCTTCTGTTGCCTGCTTGCAGAATCCTCTAGTTGTCAGCCTCCTTCCATGTGGGCAGAGACATGTGGTGCTATTTCTGTCCACCAAAAAGCCAGCAAGGCCAGCATGCACACTTCCAATCTGAGAAAGGGCTGCTTTCCCTAATCTCTAACAGGGTCGGGGGTTGGGGTTGAATATTACAGCTAGGTCACTGGGTCACCAGATAGGTAGCAGTTGCTCTAGAAAGCTTCCTGGGCCTGCATTGACCCTGAATAAATATTTGCTGTGTTTATCCATAGAAGATTTGGGGCTATTTATTATGTATGACAACGTTAGCCACGTTAGTCATGGCTGCTCTCATTGTAGCCAAGTCCCCAGAGAGATGCGTTCCCTAGCACTGTGTGTTGGCTTGCTTCATCTTGTTCCCAAACGGCCACATGACACGCATGCCACTGGATGTGTCTTTCTCAATCTCATCTGTTCAACGTACAGCCGTTCTTCTCAGGATGCTAACATAGGTGCCTTTCACTTCCTGTCAGACCACAGCCTGCTTATTTCTACATCCCTGTCTCCTAAGACTCCCCCAGTTTCATGGCCAGCGTGAGGGTTCTCGGCTTTACTTTTTCTGGAACCCTGTCCTCAAATATGGTTTCTAAGCATAACATAGACATCATCAAGAGAAGCCACCAAAAAAGAAACCGCACCCTGTTACAGCACAGAGCCAAGCAGATGCAGAGCAGCGCCAAGGAGGAGATGTGGGCATTCCACACGGACGTGCACAGCTATGTGTGCACAGACCACGGTCTGTGCAGATGTTCCTCACTATCTGTACCCATAGTCCATGTGTTCACAGGTTAAAGCTCCCTCCAACAGTGCAGCCCCAGGAACCAGCATTATTTCCGACCTCAATTAGAATATATCAGATCTACACGTTTTCTTCTTCATACTGGAACTCCTTAAGAAACCAACCCAAAGGCTTTCCCAACTCCCCAGGTCCGGCTGACAAAAACGAGACGTCGTTTACCTGCACCGTTTCCTTTTGTTTCTGTGAGCGTATAAAGTCCGTTTTTATACTACAACAGGTTTTATTTGTTGCAGAGGGTTTCCACTCTGGAGAGCCCATCAACATTCAGCTCTTCCTGTTCTTTCATGGGTAGGACCTTTGAGACAGACAATTTCTGACTACTCCGTTCAAAGCTCTGTTTATCTCTTCTGATCAAGATTCCTGGCCATTGGTGGAAAGTTAACTCACATGCCGTAGTCGAGATGGGTTTTTTCCTGTCATCACTAAGCATTAAAATTGATATCTTTCTAAGGAAATCATATTTTATTCATTGCTATCCTAGAATTTCCAATGAGACTTGTGTTACTAAAGTTTTTGGCAATTTTAACTGCATCCTAGAGATTTTTTTTTCCCCATAAACGTTACTTACAAATAATGGGGCAGAGAGCATTGAAGGATCAGCCAATGGCGTTCCAGTAAGTCTATGCATGAGAAGACCTAAGGACTTCCAACTGTAGCCAAGACAGAGTAAGAGAGATAGTCAAAACCAATGGGTAAAAATACATTGAATAATGGATTGCTAGTTGCTAGGTTTCTAACAATAAAGATGGGGGACAATCTAATAAAATGCTATGATTGCCTCAATTTCCACCCTTGAGACTTTTGAGGCCAAAGCATAAGGAAATTATTGCAAACTCCTTATGCTGGATACGGAACCAAGAGTTGAATGGAGAGCAGCCGTGGCTAGAACTCATAGGTCAGACTACTGGAGATTGCCGTTTTCAAAAATCTGTCCAAAGGATTGGTGTTAACAATAGCAGGGACTCACATGGGTCCAAGAACAATGCCTATTTCCAGTGACTGAACTGTAAAGTCTCGTAATTCACAAAGCATTTGATAAAGTGTCTTGCTGGAGGGGAGTCATTAACTCTGCCTCACAAGTGCTGGAATTAACAACATGTACCACCACACTCGGCCCCCAAGAATATTTTCAGGACTATTAAAATACTCCATACCAAATTAAAAAAAAAAAAAACCTACAATGATTAGTATCAGGGGAGAAGAACTGACAAAAAAAAAAAAAGAAAGGTAAAAAAAAAAAAAAAAAAAAAAGTCTTAATGAAGAAAGAAAGTTAATCAACTGAAAATAGACAAAGGCACTAATTTCCTTTCTATCTGATCAAAAGTTAAGATATGAATGTCATCAAAGAAAAGACCTAACTCAAACTTCAAGTGACGAAACCTTTAGGGATAAGACAAAAACAACACTGATTGAATTAAGGGGAAATCAGATGTATCACGACAATGTCATTGTACATTTTTTTTTACCACAATGCAAAATTAAATAATAAATGAAAAGTTACAGCAAAAAATTATGACACTGTACATGAAGCCATGGCAACAGAAACCATCCAAATTAAAAACAGACAAAGTAGAGAAGATTCTGTCAGCTAGCAGCTTCGAAATGTCTAGTCTGAAAGTGATAAGGAGAGAGGATGACAGAATTTCTGAGGGGAAAATAATACCCAAATCTTTTCCAAATTCAGTGAAGAGTATAAACCCACATATCCAAAATCCAAAAACCCAAGGCAGAAAATATGAGGAAACGATGGTATGTTACACCACAATCAGATTTTGATAAGCCAATGATAAAAAGCATATAAACACGGATAAACATCACATTATATAATGGGATAAAGCTAGTATAGTAGGTTTCTTGTAAGGAAAGAAGGCAAGTGAGAAGACAGTAAAGGAATAATGTTTAATATACAGAGAGAAAAGAACTATCAGCCTGGAGTTTTATATCAGAGATGGCTTTCAAGAATTGGGGTGACATGAAACTCTTTGACACAATGTGTAGAACAAAAGAAAAATCACTCACAGATTTGCATTACAGGGAACTATTCAATCAAGAGCTCAAGAAAAGGTGAGGAGACAATGAGAAAAAGTAGGAGATAAATGACAATTGTATCGTAATATAGGAAGTGCGAAGTTCCATAATACAAATGGAAACTGATAAAACTACTCCAAAAACAGAGATCAAGTAAAAAAAAAAATGACAACTCCAGCTATATGCTGTGTGTGGGAAATGTTCTCCTTGTATAAGCCTAATTGTACATACATGTGTATTGATTTACAAATGTATATGCGAAAGGGTAATATGTTTTAACAACCCCAATTAAAAGAAAATGTGACTATATTAACGTCAGATACAGTGGATTTCAAAGCAAAAAGGTATTTTAAGGGAAATTTTCCTAATTTCACAAGATTGATTGATAAGATCTAAGAAAATCAAATATTTACGTCTGTGTTAAGAAAATGAACAAACGATAAAAAATCTAGACAAATCAGATTTTTGGTTAGAGACTTAAATAATCAGTACATCACTAACCAGGTAGATACAGAATCTATGAAGACAAAATTTGTAAAGACAAATTCAAGCACAATATATCTGACTTGAATACACCGAGATTTACACAGTGCTCCCCATTTCAATAGCAGAATGCAGATACTTTTCAAGTGGACACAGAGCACCTACCAGGCATGGTGGGCTGTAAAAATTCATTTACTTTAAAGAATTCAACTCACACAGAAGAGGATATTTAACTTCAGAATTAAAATATAATGCCCAAAAGATCTCTGCAATGTCTTCATGTATTTGGAAATCAAATAATATTTTTTAGAAGAAAACCATGAATCAGCTATGTATAGCAGGGAAAGCCTGCAACCCCAGTGACAAGAGGACTGTGGGCTCAAAGCCATCATAAACTACATAGGTAGACTCTGTCTTGAAAAGGAAGGAACAAATGAACCATCAAAAGAATGAAGAAACAAATAATGAATTAGAAGAGAAACTGAAAGTCATTCGAAATGGAAAGGAAATGAAAATTGAATGGTTTTAAGTGTGTGAAGCAAAGTGTGGAGGAATTTAGAGCATCACAAACCACTAACTTATACAAGTATACAGCATGAGTCAGTGCTAGAGCATAGTTAGCACTGGGCAGGCCCTAGACTCAGTCTCCAACACTGCACGAGAGAAAAAGGGAAAATCTAAGTAACAGAAAACGGGAAGATTAGATCAAGAAGCAATGAAATAGAGACATAAAATCCATAGGTAAATCAATAAAAATCTAAATTTGCTTTTTTGACTAGATCAGTGAATGTGGCAAGCCCTTAGCTATACCCGTGGGTGAGAGGAAGAGAGAAATCGATAACTGAAATAGCTTCATACCTATAAAAATTTAAATCCACAGTTAAAAAACCATTCCCCAGCCCATGTTTTTACTGAGGAAAATCTGCCAAACATCTCAGAAAGGGATAACACTAAAGTTCTATGATCTATTAGAGAAAGTTCAAGAGGAAATAATTCTACTAGCACTAACAAGCGACTTAGCAAAATTCTGGAAGCAAAATCAGTATAGAAAAACCTATTGGGGGTCTAGATACTAGGAACAATCACAGATTTTACAAAATAATGTGGCTTTCCCGGGCATCAGCAGTATGAGGCAGGGAGAAAGCTAACACAATACGTGAGGAAAGTGTAAATACAGACGGAGGGCAAGGCATGAGGAGAGGAGGGTCAGGGTTAACCGAACTAAAGCCAGGGGAGTTTATTGGAACCTACTACTTTTTTAGGGTAATTAAAAAACAAGTTTTGAGAAAGAAGTTTGAAGCAAAGTGTATTGTATTATGGATAAGGATGCTTCCATAGGCTTAGAGCATTAAATACAAATCCCAGTGCCAGGCATGGATACCTGTCTGTGAAGTAAGTGTTGATCAGGAAGGCCCCAGAGGACTCCCGAAGAAATGGCTATTGCCATAGATCTTGGCTGTGCACCAGAGCGAGAAGGCGAACGCTATTGCTAAAGACACCACACACTTGGTGGCGGGACATACAGAAATCAAATCGGAACTGATCAGAAAACTTCCTCCTACTAACTAGCTTTCAGAGTGCTGGGAGAAGCTTTGCAAGTCACTGAGGGGAGAAAAGCCAGCAAATGGTCTGACCCAGGACTTGCAGAGCAAATGTGCCCACTGTGTAACAGTGGTATGAACGTTACAGTGTAACCAACCACTTCCCAGTTGAATCCCGAGAGTCAGAGGACAGGAACCATGTCTTCTAGGGCCTGCATGGCTGTTGCCCTCACTCGCAGCAGCTGTGGTCACCTATATAAGACCTGACAAGATAGTCTACCAACATTCCAGCATAGCTGGGGGGAGAGCACACACAGCCTTCCCGCTAGCTGAGGAGTTATTGGTAGTTAATGGCTCCGGGAAGAGAGGTGGTCACTTTTCTTCAGGGTATCAGCCACTGTTAAGTTGTCCACGATCTTGTAGATAACCCCATCCCACCCCACCCTCACGAAAATAACCTTAATTATTAAATCAGCAATATATATACATATATATATATATATATATATATATCAGCACTTCACAGACAGGTGATTGGGATTTGTATTTAATGCTCTAAGCCTATGGAAGCATCATTATCCATAATACAATACACTTTGCTTCAAACTATAATATAATATTTGCTTCAAATTATAGTATAACATATATTATATATAATTTCTAATAAAGAAGACAGGATGGGCTATAATCTTAAGTCAGCATGTCTACATACACACACACACACACACACACACACACACACACACACACACACACACACACACATATATATGTATGGCCTTTTTAGTAACGATGCTTGCCTTGCAGGCCTGGTACCTCATTTCAATTTCCAGAGCATATCTAAAGGTGGAAAGGGACCATCAATTCTGTTCAATTGTCCTCTGACTTTTGCCCATGCACTGTGACATTTGTACCCACACATAGACATCATACTCTCTCTTTCTGTCTCTCTCTTACTCTCACTCTCTCTGTTTCTCTCTGTCTCTCTGTCTCTCTGTCTCTCTGTCTCTGTCTCTGTGTCTCTGTCTCTCTGTGTCTCTGTCTCTCAATCACACACACACACACACACACACACGCACACAATTTAAAAAACAAGAAATGAAAGTAGGAGAGGGGTATGTGGCTCCAGGCTCCCAGAGGGAGTAGGAGAGGAATAAAAAGAGAAATGGGAGGTGAATATCATCAAAATACATTAAAAATAAAAAAAAAAATAAGTAAAACCAAAAACTGGAAAGATGTGCTACAAAACAGTGCTGGAGTCAATTAAAGAAGTTTTAAATACACAGGACATAGAGGTATTGACCTGGAAGGATCAATATTGCCAATTCTCCTGAAATTGTTGTACAGATTGAAGGCCACTTCAATCAAAAATCCCAGTAGACATATCTGTAGAAATCAATAACTTGATTTAAAAATACATATGAAGTACAGGTTGGAGGACTGTTACAACATATTTTAGATTTATTAAAAGATTATAGTAATTGAGATCACATGTTTAGCATACAGATGGAAAAAGTATATTATCAATAAAATTAGGTGAGTTCTGTCATGGACCATGATACAGATTGTATGCACACAACACTGATTTTTTTTTTTATTTTAACAAAGAAACATAGATGCAAAAGATAAAGAATGTTTCCACAAACTGGACACCCAGAGGCAAAAATACAAACTTCAACCCACGCTCCTCAACATATTTAGAAAGTTCATTCAAGTGGATGGTAAGTGTCAGATATAAGTCTCAGCTATGCAGCTTCTAAGAGAAAATGTAGGGGGGAAATTCAGTGACCTTAGGCTAGGCAGAGTCACACTGTCATGCTAGGAATCGAGCCCAAGGCCTTACCCAGGCTAAGCCGTAGCGCTGGCTCCTGATTTCATTGTTTCGCTTTTTAATTTTTGTTCTTGCTGTGAAGCCCAGGCTCAAGGTCATCTTGACTCTACCACCCCAGAGCTGGGATTACAGGCATGTGTCACTAGGACTGCCAGTCCTTAATTAAAAAAAAAAAGCTTTCTAAAATTTACCAATCCGATGCTTACTAATAGACAGTTTGCTTTGAACCACCAGCCTAAACCTCACGAGGTCCGTTTTGCTTGGGCTTTGTGTTAGTACCACCAAAGGATAAAATGGAGACAGACTCATCAGCAGTTCAGTAAGGCCGACCCCCTCTTTTATTAACAAACCTTAGGAGTGTCCTTCTCTTTAAAACCGTTTTGAGTAAGAAAGCTAAACACTCCTGTCTCAGAGGCATTACATCCTCATGACACAAGACAAGCACGTCCAGAAGCATTCCTAGTAACCATCTTTCTCTTTGGAATTAAACTGCGCATGCTCGGTAATGTGTGCTCGGTAATGTACACTCGAAATGAGCGCGCTCAGGAAACGTCTCCCCTAAAAATTCCTTCCTACACGAATAGGCATAGGCTTCGTGAACAAAGTACTGGCGGTTCCTTTGTTCACAGACATCACATCAGAAATAACTCCTGTAGCATCCCTACCTTCTGTAGCTGATCGCTCTTTCTCCACAATATCACCTCTTGTAAAGTATGGCTACCCACTGGTTAGGGCTCTGCCCACGGAACGGGCGATCGTCACGTTCACCTCACCTGATCATGGTCTTTTCTCCAAGGGCCGTCTCAGGCCGTCTATAGTCCTGTGGTCAGCTCCTCCGTTGTACTCACACCTTTGCACATCTCCATGAATGACATCGATGATGGTTTGGAATTCTAACACCAACTTTGAGAAAATTACAGACATTTCCAAAACTGCCCACCTCCCAGTATTCTTAAAGCAAGCAGCGAGTGCCAGTGTTCAGTGGCCTTTTGGCTAGCATATGGAAGATTCTAAACAAAATTTCAGATCGGGAGCAGAGCTTTAATCACAAAGAAATCTCTCAAACCCCCATAGCCTACTGCAGTCTCTTTCTTAATCCAAGTGGCAATGACCCACCTTGTCTCCAGGCCATAACAACTATTGCCAACTTTGTGGCTGACTCTTCTGCCCACTCAGTTTCATGGTTTGTTGTTGTTGTTCTGATTTTTGTTTTTGGGGTTTTTTTGTTGTTGTTGTTGTTGTTGTTGTTCTGTTTTTGTTTTTGTTTTGTTTTGGTTGGATGGGTTTTTTTTCTTTTTTGGGGGGGGTTTGTTGTTGATGTTTTTGTTTTTGTTTTTGTTTTTTGATAACACTATGTAATTTGGGACTTAACAAAGAATAGGCAACATTTCCTTCAGGCTGGCTCAATCCTGTGTGACCGTCTTCCTTAATTCTTTGCAAATCCCTAGTCATCGTTCTAACACCTTACCATTTGCCTTTTCTATTCTCTGAAAAAGAACACATGCATCGATCTTGGCTTACCCGGTTCACAATGCATTCTTGACGTCAGATGCCGTTTGGAAAAACTTGAAGTTCAGGCAACGAAGCTTACACTTAATGTGTTCAGCCAAGGAAGCTATCCAGATACTAAATGAACAGTTTTCTGGCCAGAAAGAATTTGAATTTTTGAATTGGCAAGAGACAAGCAACGGGATTCTTGAACTGCTTAAACATGCTGAGGTGGAAATTCAAGGGAGCCAAGAAGGTGTTTAAACTTGCTTCTCAACAACTCCGTTCAGTGCTATTCCCTACAGAAACCCATAAGGGCTCTGTTCAGACCCGTTCTAAATGGGCAGAGGTACGGCCCCACCTCCAGGAAAATATTACTTCACCTGTTTCTGTTCGGAGATGAGCTCCTCAAATTTCTTGCTATTTCCTTTTGGGGACAGGGGCTGTATCTCAGTGCTAGAACCACCCAGGAGGCTCTGGGTCATTCCCTCATCCCTATACAAAACAGCATTTCTAGATAAAACATTTACTCATTTTCCCTGTAGTGAGATTCAATTTCTTTTCATGCTTAACCAATATTCAATAATTTTACATTATTTCTTCTTTTTGCCTTGACTAATTCTTCCAAACCTTTTCCCCCAGACCGTGCTCCTTCTGTCCTAACAAAACAAGATCGATACAATATCTCTAAGGAAGTCATTTTGAGAATATTTTTTCTAAATTCCAACCTTACCTATGTGCTACAGTCTGAGATTATAAAATCAATACTAATATTTTTTTTTCATTTGAGACAGATTTCCTCATCACAGCAAGGAAAAAAATAAGGTGGTTTTAGTATTGGTTTTGCGAAGATGGGGATACCTTGGAGAGGTCTGTTGTTTGAAACATAAGTCACATTTGGCAAAGGTTTAAGTGAAATAGTGAGTCTGATGAATCTGTCCAAGGCGTAAGAATATTTTGACACTTCTGGGTCCCCTGAAAATCCCCACAGACTTCCCCAGGGACAGAAGCTTCTCTACCATGGCTCCAAATGAATCCCACATAACTTCCTGCAGATGCTACCAAAGGGATTTCTTTCCTCTTAGTAAGACGATTAGCTAGCTTGCCAGATTTTTCAGCATAACAAAATTATAGGTCGTTTCTCTCTTGGGCATGCTGAAGTGGCGAAATTGCCCAGAGAAAATTGAAACCCTGATAATTGATTTTTCTTGCTGTTTTCAAAGAAGTCAAACCTTTCCACGATTAAATTGAAACTCTCAGGACAAGCACAATCCAAACCACAGGGAATGCCCACACACCCTTAGTGCCAGTTCCCAGCTAAGATTCGCGTGAGACATTTCTTCACACAAGATTTAGAATTAAACTATTTTTCTAAAGTAAGGCTTTCCTTTCTGAGTTCATGCAGAATCCACTAATTGGACTGGGTGATTCATTCTGTCCTTGTTACCTGGGGTCTTGAAACTGAAGATGGGAGGAGGGGAAACCACAGGGAAATCCAGGCTGTGAAACGAATGCATCATGCTACGAAGTTGCGAATAGAAAAACACCTTCTCATTTCTGTCTTCATCAATGACTCAAGGCATTGTTGACAACCGTGACTGAGATGTAAGACTTCTAACTTCTGCATGAAGTATGTGACTAAATGATTCTATTTCCAAGGCACATATGTGCTGCATATATTTCCAAAGCCATAAAGTCTGCTCAAAAAACAAACACAAGTCCAGTAGTGCATCTAGATGCAAACAGCTGAAGGGCACTTTATATCTGAAAGCTGTTCTTGCAAAACGCACTTGACCACCCTTTTCCAGAATAACTCCTTGTACTCTCCCAAAATAGTTGAGCTGTTAAGATTAGCTCTTTGAACCATTCATTTCTCCATAAGATTTAATTATTCTGCTCAGGATACTGTAATAAAAGACAAAGAAGGTGGCTTAAACTAAAGGCGTTTGTTTCCTAATGTTCTGGAACCTGGAAAGCCCAAGGGCAAAGTGTTCATATATTCAGTACCTAGATATGGACAGCCTATCTTAGTCAACCTACTTCTTCCTGCCCTCCATACCTCCCATTAATCATATCATGAAGGCATTAATCTCAGGGTCACATCTAACCCTATTAAAATCTCCTCTCCAAATTTAATCACCTTGGGGCTCTGGCTTCACATAGGAATTGAGGAACACAGTTTAATCCATGTCAGTGATACAGCAGTATGAGATATCTCAATTCATGTTTACGTCCTTCATTCCTGAAGTTCTAGATTAAAAAGAAGGAGTCCATAAGGAGGCCTACAGAGTCACTGGTTTTAAACTCTACCATGGCAACATGGTTGTTCTACTTTGAGGTGTTCTTTCCTCCCAGAGCACCCACTCCCTTTTATATGCACCACAGCTAGCTGACTGCACCCCTGGAATCCTCCACTCCCCTTTGTGATGTTAATAGGTTCTAATTTTTAATGTTTTATTATTTTTTAATTAAGTTTTCATATGCCGTGTTATGATCATGTTCCCCTCCTCCAGTTCCTCCCAGATCCCCCCTCTCTCAAATAACAAAATCAAAAATACTAAAAACATTAACAGCAACAGCAACAAAGTGTCTCACAAAAACAAAAGACCAAGAAAAGAAAAAAAAAAGACAAAACAAAAAAAAAGTCCACAAAAAAGAGGGGAAGGGGATGAGACAGGGGTGAAAGGAGATAATATTTAAAATGTAAATACATAAAATAGAATTCTAAAACAGGACCCTTCCAGTTTCTGCCTGCACCTGGAGCTGACCCTGTGACACAGCTCTCTGCCCCTAAATCCTGCGGGGAGGAAGCCGATCTCCAGGAGTGCTGAAACATAGGCTTAAAGGAGGGTCGAGCCACTGTCAGAGAAGCAAGACCAGCTAACATCAGAGATCAGCAGATGGTGAGAAGCAAGGGCAAGAACCTAAGCAACAGAAACCGAGACCACTCGGCATCATCAGAACCCAGCTCTTCCAGCACAGTAAGCCCTGGGTACCCTAACACACGAGAAAAGCAAGATTTTGATTTAAAATGACAACTCATGATGATGTTAGAGGACTTTAAGAAGGACATAAATAACTGCCTTAAAGAAATACAGGACAACACAGGTAAACAGGTAGAAGCCCTTAAAAGGAAAAACACAAAAATTCCTTAAAGAATTACAGGAAAACACAACCAAACAGGTGAAGGAATGGAACAAAACCATCCAGGATCTAACAAAGGAAATAGAAACAATAAAGAAATCACAAAGAGAAACAACCCTGGAGATAGAAAATCTAGGAAAGAGATTAGGAATCATAGACACAAGCATTATCAAAAGAATATAAGAGATAGAAGAGAAAGTGTCAGGGGCAGAAAATACCATAGAAAACATTGACACAAGAGTCAAAGAAAAGGCAAAAGGCAAAAGGCAAAAAGCTCCTAGCCCTAAACATCCAGAAAATCCAGGACACAGTAAGATCAAACCTAAGGATAATAGGTAGAGAAGAGAGCAAAGATTCCTAACATAAAGGGCCAGGAAATATCTTCAACAAAATTATAGAAGAAAATTTCCCTAACCTAAAGAAAGAGATGCCCATAAACATACAAGAAGCCTACGGAACTCCAAATAGATTGGACCAGAAAAGAAATTCCTTCCACCACATAATAGTCAAAACACCAAATGCACAAAACAAAAAAAGTATTAAAAGCAGTAAGGGAAAAAGATCAAGTAACATATAAAGACAGACCTATCAGAATTACACCAGACTTCCCACCAGAGACTATGAAAGCCAGAAGATCCTGGGCAGATGTCATACAGACCCCAAGACAACACAAATGCCAGCCCAGGCTATAATACCTAGCAAAACTCTCAATTAACATAGATGGAGAATCCAAGATATTCCATGAAAAAACCAAATTTACACAAGATCTTCCACAAATCCAACCCTACAAAGGATAATAGATGGAAAATTTCAACACAATGAGGGAAACCACATCCTGGAAAAAGCAAGAAAGTAATCTAATTTCAACTAAACCAAAAGAAGACAGCCACACAAACATAATCCCACTTCTAACAACAAAAATAACAAGAAACAACAATCACTGGTCCCTAATATCTCTCAACATCAATGGTCTCAATTCTCCAATAAAAAGACATTGACTAACAGACTGGATACAAAAAGAGGACCCAGCATTTTGCTGCATATGGGAAACACACCTCTGTGACAAAGACAGACACTACCTCACAGTAAAAGGCTGGGAAATAATTTTCCAAGCAAAAGGTCCTAAGAAACACAATGGAGTAGCTATTCTAATATTGAATAAAATTTACTTTTAACCAAAAGTTATCAAAAAAGATAAGGAAGGACACCTCATATTTGTCAAAGGAAAAATCAACTAGGATGAACTATCAATCCTGAATATCTATGCTCCAAATGCAAGATCATCCACATTCATAAAAGAAACCTGACTAAAGCTCAAAGCATACACTGCTCCTCATACAATAATAGTAGGTGATTTCAACACCCCACTCTCATCAATGGACAGATCATGGAAACAGAAACTAAACAGACACATAGAGGAATTAACAGAAGTCATGAATAAATGGATTTAACAGCTATCTATAGAACATTTCATCCTAAAACAAAAGACTATACCTTCTTCTCAGCAGCTCATGGTAATTTCTCCAAAATTGACCATATAATCAGTCACAAAACAGGTCTCAATAGATACAAGAAGATTGAAATAATCCCATGCATCCTATAAGATCCCCATGGACTAAGGCTGATCTTCAATAACAACAAAAATGACAGAAAGCCCACATACACATGGAAGCAGAACAATGTTCTATTCAATGGTCAAGAAAGAAATAAAGAAATCAATGACTTTTTTGAATTTAATGAACATGAAGATACAACATACCCAAACAATGGGACACAATGAAAGCAGTGCTAAGAGGAAAACTCATAGCTCTGAGTGCCTCCAAAAAGAAACAGGAGAGAGCATACACAGCAGCTTGACAGCACATCTGAAAGCTCTAGAACAAAAGATGCAAATACACCCAGGAGGAGTAGAAGGCAGGAAAGATTCAAACTTAGGGGTGAAATTAACCAAGTAGAAACAAACAAACAAACAAAAACTACACAAAGAATCAACAAAACTAAGAGCTGGTTCTTTGAGACAATCAACAAGATAGAGAAACCTTAGCCAGACTAACCAGAGGGCACAGGGAGAGTATCCAAATTAACAAAATTAGAAATGAAAAGGGAGTCATAACAACAGAATCTGAGGAAATTCAAAAAATCATCAGATCCTACTACCACATCCTATATTCAACAAAACTGGAAAATTTTGATGAACCGGATGATTTGCCAAGGTATCAAATACCAGATACCAGGTACCAAAGTTAAATCAGGATCAGATGAAACAACTGAACAGTGGCATAACCCCAAGGAAATAGAAGCAGCCATTAGAACTCTCCCAACCAAAAAACAAAACTCAGGGCCAGATGGTTTTAGTGCAGAATTCTATCAGACCTTCAAAGAAGATCGAATATCAATACTCCTCAAACTATTCCACAAAATAGCAACGGAAGGAACACTACCCAATTCCTTTTATGAAGCCACAATTACACTTATACCTAAACCACACGAAGACCCAACAAAGAAAGAGAACTTCAGACCAATTTCCCTTATGAATATCGATGCAAAAATACTCAATAAAAAATACTCAATAAAATTTTCACAAACCGAATCCAAGAACACACCAAAATAATCATCCATCATGATCAAGAAGGCTTCATTCCACGGATGCAGGTGTGGTTCAATATATGGAAATCCATCAACGTAATCCACTATGTAAACAAACTCAAAGAAAGAAACCACATGATCATCTCAGTAGATGCTGAGAAAGCATTTGACAAAATTCAACACCCCTTTATGCTAAAAGTCTTGGAAATATCAGGAATTCAAGGCCCATATCTAAACATAGTAAAAGCAATATACAGCAAAGCAGTAGCTAACATCAAACTAAATGGAGAAAAACTTGAAGCAATCCCACTAAAATCAGCGACTAGACAAGGCTGCCCACTCTCTCCCTGCTTATTCAATATAGTACTCAAAGTCCTACCCAAAGCAATCAGACAACAAAAGGAAGTCAAAGGGATACAAATTGGAAAGGAAGAAGTCAAAGTATCACTATTTGCAGATGATAAGATAGTATACTTAAGTGACCTCAAAAATTCTACCTAAGAATTCCTACAGCTGATAAACAACTTCAGCAAAGTGTCTGGATATAAAATTAAACAAGTCAGTAGGTTTCCTCTACTCAAAGGATAAACAGGCCAAGAAAGAAATTAGGGAAACAACACCCTTCATAATAGTCACAAATAATATAGATTATCTTGGTGTAACTGTAACCCAGCAAGTGAAAGATCTATATGACAAGAACTTCAAGTCTCTGAAGAAAGAAATTTAAGAGGATCTCAGAAGATAATGAAAGGATCTCCCATGCTCATGGATTGGCAGGATTAATATTGTAAAAATGGCCATATTGCCAAAAGCAATCTATAGATTCAATGCAATTGCCATCAAAACTCCAACCCCCCCCCCTTCTTCATAGAATTAGAAAGAGCAATTCTCAAATTCATTTGGAATAACAAAAAACCCAGGATAGCGAAAACTATCCTCAACAATAAAAGAACTTCTGGGGAAATCACCAACCCTGACCTCAAGCTGTATTACAGAGCAATTGTGATTAAAACTGCTTGGTATTGGTACAGATTCAGGCAGGTAGATCAATGGAGTAGAATTGAAGACCCAGAAATGAACCCACACACCTATGGTCACTTGATCTTTGACAAAGGAGCTAAAACCATCCAGTGGGAAAAAGCATTTTCAACAAACAGTGCTGGTTCACCTGGAGGTCAGCATGTAGAAGAATGCAGATCGATCCATGCTTATCACCCTGTACTAAGCTCAAGTCGAAGTGGATTGAAGACCTTCATATAAAACCAGACACACTCAAAGCAATAGAAGGAAAAGTAGGGAATACTCTTGAACACATGGTCACTGGGGAAAATTTCTTGAACTCTAAGATCAAGAATCAACCAATGGGACTTCATAAAACTGCAAAGCTTCTGTAAGGCCTTAAAGGACATTAGGACAAAAAGGCAACCAAGAGATTGGGAAAAGATCTTTACCAACCCTACATCTGATAGAGGGCTAATATCCAATATATACAAAGAACTCAAGAAGTTAAACTCCAGAGAACCAAATAACCCTATTAAAAATGGAGTACAGAGCTAAACAAAGAATTCTCAACCGAGGAATATCGAATGGCTGAGAAGCTCCTAAAAAATGTTCAACATTCTTAGTCATCAGGGAAGTGCAAATCAAAGCAATCCTGAGATTCCACCTCACACCAGTGAGAATGGCTAAGATCAAAAGCTCAGGTGAGAACAGATGCTGGCGAGGATGTGGAGAAAGAGGAACACTCCTCCATTGTTGGTGGGATTGTAGACTTGTACAACCACTCTGGAAATCAGTCTGGAGGTTCCTCAGAAAATTGTACTACCTGAGGACCCAGCTATACTATTCCTGGACATATACACAAAAGATGCTCCAACATATAACAAGGACATATGCTCCACTATGTTCATAGCAGCCTTATTTATAATAGCCAGAAGTTGATAAGAACCCAGATGTCCCTCAACAGAGGAATGGACACAGAAAATGTGGTACATCTACACAATGGAGTACTACTCAGCTATCAAAAACAATGACTTCATGAAATTCCTAAGCAAATGGATGGAACTAGAAGATATCATCCTGAGTAAGGTAACCCAATCACAACACACATGGTATGCATTCACTGATAAGTGGATATTAGCACAAAAGCTCAGATTACCTAAGATACAATTCACAGACCACATGAAGCTCAAGAAAGATGACCGAAGATGACCTAAGTCCTTCTTAGAAGGGGGAACAAAAATATTCATAGGAGGAGATTCAGAGACAAAGTTTAGAGCAGAGACTGCAGGAATGGCCATTCAGAGCCTGCCCCACCTAGGGATCCAGCCCAGATACATAGAGCCACTAAACCAGCCACTATTGTGGATGCCAAGAGGTGCATGCTGACAGGAGCCTGATATAGCTGTCTCCTCAGAGGCTCTGTCAGAGCATAACAAATACAGAGGCAGATGCTAGTGGCCAACCATTGAACTGAGAATGGGGTCCCCATTGGAGAAGTTAGAGAAAGAATTAAAGGAGCTGAAGGGGCTTGCAACCCCATAAGAACAACAATACTAACCAACCAGATATCCCAGGGACTAGACCACCATCCAAAGAGTACACATGGACAGACCCATGACTTTAGCAAGCCCTTTGTCCTGCCAAGGCTCAACCACCCAGTGTAGGGGAATGTTAGGGCAGGGAGGCGGGAAGGGGTGGGTGGATGGGTATGGGAACACCCTCATAGAAGCAGGGGGAGGGTATAGGTGGTTTATGGACTGGAAACCAGGAAGGAGGATGACATTTGAAATGTAAATAAATAAATCCAATAAAAAAGACAAAAAAAATAACTAAAAAAACCAAATAATATCCAATTAAAAAATCCACAAAAATACCAGCATGGGGCCAGCTCTGAGGTGTGGCTGCTATACCCAGAGTCATTCCTTGGAGAAAACTGATTTTCCCTTCACCAGTGGGTATTGGTTACAGATAGAGTCTTGGTTAATGGCATGATCCCATGTCCACTTCTCATCTAATTCTGGGACCCCTTCCTGTCTGCAACCTGTAAAAGTCTTGTCTATGCTGCCACAAGCTCTGTGGGTTCGTATACACAGCCATCCTGTTTTGTCTAGGCTCTTACAGCCTTTTGACCTGGTCTTCCATGTAGAGCTAGGAGCTGCATGGGATAAGAATCTCATTTAGGCCCGAGTGCTCCAACACCTCTAACTCTCTGCATATTGAACAGTTGTCGGTTTCTGTATTAATTCCCACCTACTACAAGAAGCTTCTCTGAGCAAGGGACTAATTTATGAATATAGCAGAACTTCATTAGGAGGCATTTGTATTATTTATTTACTTATTTATTTACCTATTTATTTGTTTATGTTTCCTTGGAAGAATAATAATGTTAGGTCTTCCTCTAGGCTCACGACCTACGTAGTCTCAGGTTCTTTTCCTCAGTAGTCTAGGTATGAACTCCATCTCACAGAGTAGAACTCAGATCCAATTTTAGAGTGGTTGGTTACTCCTGTAGTCACTATGCCACTATTACCTCAATCTATCAAAGAAGCAAGTCTCTGTTGTAGGTCCCAGGGTTTGTACCTGGGTGATATTGATGAATACTTTTCTCCTCTGACAGTATACAGAGTATCTTCCCATGCAAGGGATGCTAGTCAAGTCAGCAAAGCCCCAGTCTGAACTTTTCTATGTTTGATGAAATGAGTAAGTGCTATCTTCAGCGATGGGACCTTCCATCAGGATGTGGAGAGCAACCAATTGCCTTGGCAGTAGCTTGTGATATTCTTGAGGCCCCACGGGGCCCCTGTGACCGATATCTCAACAGAATTCAAATTTTACACTGGGGAAACAACTCCAGTTCCATCCCTGGTACTCTGAAATCTGAACTCGCTTGACTTAGTCGTAAGCCCTAGGCTAATAGGTTTATTTCAGCAGCATCTTTCAGACTCTTGGGCAACAGCTACAGTGATTGGTTAGAGGAATGAGATGAACGCATTGACCCAATTGAGAGAGGGTGTGCATGTAAAACCCAAGAATTTTCAGGAGGCTACAGGGAGTGAGTCTTCCCTTGTAGACTTTGAAAATACCTCTGAATGTGATATGACTGACCATAGTCTAGGAAGAGAGCCTGTGACGTTGCTGAAATACACTTCTTACAACTAGGCTTATTACTGTATGGCTTTACTGCATCAAAAAGAACAACAAATATAAAACCAGAGTTTTAATGTAAACGAATGAAATGATTAATAGAAGAAAAAACAAAGGCAGAGTTTTATTTTCAAGAAGGTGCTAGCAAAAAAAATAAAAAACTTAGATGATGTTGATCTTCTCATTTATTCATGAAGCAAACATATACATCCAATTTTAAAAACAGATTTATTTTTAATTATTTAATGTATTAATTCTCTATCTGCATGTGCACCTGTATGCCAGAAGAGGGCATTTAGATCCCATAACAGATGGTTGGGAGCCACCATGTGGTCGCTGGGAATTGAACTCAGAACCTATGGAAGAGCAGTCGGTGCTCTTAACCTCTGAGCCATTTCCATATCCATCCAGTTTGATAATTCTTAGGACTACTTTTTCAAAAGAAACTCACTAAGAGGAAAAAAAATACGACTTACAATCTGACGACTATATCTGTCATTTATAAAGCATATACATGCCTACCAACTTTGTAGTTAAACTGAAATGTATTGAATTTTAATATTTAATCTTCTAAAGGAAGATGCAGGAACTTGACTAAAGTTAACAGGATCAACAAGGGCACATTTGAGGTCATGGCTGCCCAAGAAACACCATTATGAGATCACAAAATCCAATTTTGGCCTACTTGACCTGTTCTGAACTTTTCAGAAATCTCTCTTCATTCTATAGCTCCAAGCAATCTTAGTTTTCTTTTTTTCTTTAAGACTTTTAAATTTTATTTATATGAATACACTGTAGCTGTCTTCAAACACACCAGAAGAGGGCATCAGATCCCATTACAGATGGTTGTGAGCCACCATGGACTGCTGGGATTGAACCTAGGACCTCTGAAAGATCACTCGGTGCTCTTAACCACTGAGTCAACTCTCCAGCCCCCACAATTTTAATTTTCAATAACAGCATATAGGTAAATATTTTCAGTTCAATGAGGGTGTCCGTTAGTCATTTCCAGAAGGACAGGGACTCAAGAGGCAATGTTTGCCCTATAGCATCCTTTCAAAATGGTTCTAAAACCATTTGTTTAGAGGAGTGCTTAGGAACAATCCAAGCAGCAAGCTTCAGTTATAGCCACCATTTCCTCTCATTGGTACCTTAGTAACCGTTTCCTCCATTGGTACCTTGGTAACCGTCTCCTCCATTGATACCTTAGTAACCGTCTCCTCCATTGGTACCTTAGTAACTGTCTCCTCCATTGGTACCTTAGTAACCATCTCCTCTATTGGTAACTTAGTAACTGTCTCCTCAGATAGGGAGGAGCTGAGAAGCTACCACTAGTGTGTATCATTAGGTTACAAGTCTCCTCCTCCTTGATGCCCCAGTGTAGGAGACTGTTAAGGCAGTGAGGAGGGAGTGGATGGGTGGGTGGGGAGCACCCTCATAGAAGCAGAGGGAGGGGAATGGGATAGGGGGGTTTATGGATGGGAAACCGGGAAAGGGGATAACATTTGAAATGTAAATAAAAATAATACCCAATTAAAAAAAGAGTATAGGATGGAATTTATAGTCAGGATTTGGTTCCTCAGTTTGATAGAGGGGAAGGAAAATCCAAACACAACCGCCTGGCTACTGACTTTTTTTTTTTTTCTTTCCAGTTGATTGAAGTAATTTGGTAAATGTCGGTTATGTAGGTGTTTGCTAAATATTCTGATACAATTAAAATAGCTAACAGTGACTTTTGGATAGAATTATTTGTATAATCTTTTACAAGTTGGGCACACTTTAGCTCTTTCAATATGAGGGCGTAAAGCAAACCCAGAAATCCTACCTCATCTTTCAAAACATGCACTGAAAGTTTGAAACAGCCAATACTGCTATAACCCACAACACTGTTTCTCCCCCATACAGAGTCCATTGACAAAATTTAATTTAAAATCATACAGCAATACAGTAAGTGTGGTGGTTTGACTATGCTTGGCACAGGGGAAACAGCACTACTAGAAGGTGTGGCCTTGTTGGAGGAAGTGCATCACCGTGGGGGTGGGCTCTCAGGTCCTATGCTCAAACTCCACCGGAAAATATCCTCTAGCTGCCTGTGGAAGTCAGTCCCCGTCTGCTCTCTGAGGATAAAGATGTAGACCTTTCAGTTCCCCCAGCGCATCATGGCCTGCACGCCGCCATGCTTCCTGCCATGATGACAATGGACTAAACTTCTGAAACTGTAAGCCGGCCCCAGTGAAACATTGCTCTTTATAAGAGTTGCCTTGGTCATGGTGTCTCCTCCCAACAATAAAAAACGCAAACGAAGACAGCAAGAGGTGAGCAGAAACAATTAAGAATAAAACAGAACAAGTGTAACCATGCTTTCTCCCTCCACACTGCCCCCATCCAATCTCGGCCTGCGAACCAATTTCCAGACTTGAGCCAGTGTGCAGACAAAAAACACTTTTCAGATTGTGGATGTCGTGGGTACCTGAGGCCACGGTCAAGGGAGAACTACTATAGTGAGATTTTAGTACTCTGATTCTAGGGCCGGGTTTCTATTCATGTTTGACCTTTCGGAGGAGAGGAAGCCACTTAAGTTGAATGTTTTTGGTTACAAGAAAAAGGAACACACCCAAATTGGGTAAACAAAAATTGCTTTCACATGTCTCATTCGAGGTCGAAAATTGTCCCCAAGGCATTCTCTCTTTGATTTTATATTGTAACAGACTATTGTTTTTGGCTCTTCTTGGTAGCGAGATAACATAGACCTCTGGGTCCTTCGATGAAGCTTTGTGAGAAGCTGAGAAAAATTTAATAGTTTCCTCTAGAAACCAGCACACGTCACCATTCTTCCTTGACTCTGATTGGTTGACTGGGGAAAAAAAAATCTCTGACCCACCTAAAGGATGACACTTGCACAAGTTTCTGTTACACACACACTCCACGGGTGACAGGAAGTCACACACTACCTTCTGTGAAAACTCCATTCCAGGGAATAAAAGATTATCTTTTGTTTTTAGATCATTGTGTAGACATCTGAATAACAGCTGGAAAACAACTGAACCCACAGCTCAACCCCGGGTCAGAAGAATCCGCTCAGAATCAACGACATACATTTTAACGTTATACATTTTAGTTTATCGGCACAGCCAGGGCTGGTGAGAAACACGGAGAGCCCTGAAGCCAGCACAGCCAAGCGGAGACGGACGCTGTTTGCTTCTTAAATTCTATTCCAACGTGGGGGGGGGGGGTCTGATCGCTGTGGGTTGCGTTTGTGAGGGACTTTCTACATTATGATTCATTTATGTCTTTACCCAGAAAATTATTTATGCTCTCAAAGAAGTAACCTTATCTGGCCTTACTCTAGCGTCTTCCTTGCCATGGATGTTGTGAAAAGCACAAAAGAGTTCAGTTCCATAGCCATAGAGTTCTTTTGGCGCACCGGACCCAAAGCAAACTCTGGAACAATAGACTTGGCAGCAGATCAGATTACAGGCTTCCTCCTCTACGTGGTCTGTAGGACACTGCCCTCAGAAAACAAAAACCTAATAACAGAGGGAGTTTGACTGAAACAACCTTTGATATCATATATAGGTGATAGAAAATTAATATCAAAGAAATATAAAAATTTTGCCAATCATGAGACAGGTTCACATTAAGTTACAGTGAAGCCTTTTTAACTAAGAAAACAAAAATAAAACAAGCCAGCCTGCAGGCTGGGAGAGAACGCTTTCTAACTTTAAGCTAGGCTATCTCACAAGTTGTCCTTCAACCTCTGTGCATTGTTCAAGGCTTGGGAACCCCGCCCAGACTGACTCACATGTTTTTCTGTTCAATGCTTCACTTTCCTGAAGAACAGAGTGTCATACGTCATGAAAGCTGATGCCGTCTAAAATGATTTGAGACTGATAAGACCGCCTCTCTCTGTACTTGTCCAGGGAGGAAATGATAGAATCTGCATTTCTTTTAAAATCACCAGTTTGCCTCTTTTGTGGAATCTATAAATAAAGAAACATCCTGGTGGCTAGCCAGTCAGAGCTGCAAGGTTCTCCAGCCGCAGTCTCTGACTCATTCATCCCTCCCCTCTGCCTGTCCCTTATCTCCTCTGCTGGGACAGGTTCCCCACAGGGGTTCTCTTGAGTGGCTCACCCAGGACAAGTAAACTGGCTGAGTTTCTCCCTCTTTGCAGCTTCATCTTTCGGGTGGCCATGCAGACTTCAGCACATGTCCACAGAAGCAAGAAAGGCTCTGACGTGCGAAGCGTATAAATCAGGCTCCTCCCACCGCACCTCGACGTTCCATTGGTTAAAACCAATCACGGAGCCATGTTGAGAGTCAGTGGCAGAGAGAACAACTCAAGCGTGGGTACCAGGGAATGAGATTCGTTTAGCGACAGCAACAAGAGCATGAGTTCAGGGTTTAGGGTGACACACCTTGCAATCTGTCGAGGAAAATCTCTTACGTTATAAAATTTTGCTCAGTGTAAAATAGGAAGCTTTTAATAAAAGACTTGAATATTTGATGCACATAACAACTGAAATTGTAAATTCACAGCTTAAATAGGAATTTTTACAGATCTACAAACCAAAGAATATTTTCTGTTAGTTTACTGACCTCGGCATCCCTTAATGGGGAGGACCTCGAAGGTCAGACTCTGACCAGCCTTGGAGGTCGTGAAGCCACCTGTAATGCTGCAGGGTAGTCCAGGTGGAGGGCAGGCTGCTGTGCCTCTGACGCTCTTGTCCTTGGCTCCAGGATCCCCCTTTCCCTGCCCTAACCAGACCTAGGGAAATGGCAGCTTCCTTAGACCAAGACCATCCTTCGTTAGAGACATACTACTTTTCACAGAACAATCACAGCACACTGAAAGCACTCGGACTGAATTATTTACATTCAGTTGCTACCATCATGCCCAGAGCCGTCTGGAGGGAAACGATCAGATTCTTGTCTTTGATACCTCTTAAGGTAGAAGCTATTTACCCTAAATTTAAATTTCTTCTCCCATGATTCATTTCGCGTGGAGTAAGTTCTGGCCTTGGGAGCATACACAGTCTAGCTCTTTTCCCAGTTATGAAGACGTCAGTGTAAAGCCCAACCAACTCTGTTTTTGATGAAACTCCATTTTTGTGTGAGGGACTAAATTCCAATTCCAGGGGGAAGAAAAATCACAAAGTCCACCTGAGCAAACATCCTATGGTACCCCTCTCCCCTTAGCAACAGCCAGTCAGGCTACCATGGCAGGGTCAAGGTACACAGAGGTAACCTAAGACATCCTGCAGAGAATAGATAACCTAGCCATCCTGTTTGTCAGGTGGTTTTGCACCCCCATGTTTGGTTCCTGCAGATTACATCAGAAATGCAGTTTTAAAAATATTATCTTGCTGACCGTATGAAAATTCCCCAAGCTTTCTGTAAGCACATTAAATGCCCCACACCCCTAGGGGCTCTCACTGTGACCCTAGACAGTGACAGTGAGAGTCCTTGTTCGAGAGCTCTTTTTTTTTTCGGAGCTGGGGACCGAACCCAGGGCCTTGCACTTGCTAGGCAAGCGCTCTACCACTGAGCCAAATCCCCAACCCCTGTTCGAGAGCTCTTAATAAAGACCCTTATGTGTTTGCATTAGAATTGGCTCCTAGGTGTTTGGAGTCCCTGCAACTTGGGCATAATAGTCAGAACAGCCAGCAACATATGGTGTGTGTGTGTGTGTGTGTGTGTGTGTGTGTGTGTGTGTGTGTGTTGTGTGTGTGTGTTTGTGTGTGTGTGTGTGTGTGTGTGTGTGTGTGTGTGTGTGTGTGTGTGTTGGTGTTGGTGTGTGTGTGTGTGTGTGTGTGTGTGTGTGTGTGTGTCTGTGTGTGTGTGTTACATGCATGTCAGTGCTCAAGTGTGTATACCTATATACATGTATGTAAAAGATAAAGCAAGATGTTTAATTTCCTCCATTGCTATCTGCTTTGAGACAGGGTCTCTCAATTGGAATCTTGCTTTTTCTTTTTCTTTTTTTCCTTTTTTAGCCTGGTTGGGTTGACTTCAGGATCTCCTTGCTTTAATTATTGAAAAGGACATGTGTGTACCTTTCAATATTATTGTTATTGACTGTGAAATGTTGTTCTATTTTAACGGCATACAGTTGTTAAATCCTCTTACATTTATGTATAAGTACTAATACATCGTGGCTGAAGAAGTGTACTCACGGATTATTCCGAAGTTGGAATAAACTCATAAGGTTTCCGGCCCACGGAGGAGTTGGCCGTCGGCTGTCCATTTGTCTGTGCTGCATTTTATGACACCAGGTGAATGAAAATAAATAAATAAATAATTTAAAAGGAAGGACATGACTGCTCCTGGGTATAACAGAGGAGAAGGTTTATTGTAGTTAAAACGGCTCTGCCAGAGGCAGGGCATTCAGAAGAATCCAGAGTGAATCAATGATGCTGAGGTAAGGAGAGGAGGGAGGGGAGAGGGGGAAATGCAGGAGAACAAGAGGAGAATTGTTTAAAAAAAAAAAAAAAACCAAAACCGGGTAACCAAAATGGCTGGATTACATAGGGAGGGTAGCCCAGGTCCTGGGCTGGAGAAGTTTGGAGTAGAGGGTATTAGAGTAGAGGATGCTGGGAGATCAGGACGGCCTGATCTGTAAACAGTCACTTCAGTTAACCTAGTTTGTCCTGGGTTTGAGATCTCACACCAGGAATGCTGACTGACTGGATTCTGATTTTTTTTTTTAATTTTTATATTTTTAAGTTTTTATTGGTTCTTTGTGAACTTTATATCATGCACTCCAATCTCACTCATCTCTGCTCCATGCATACCTGCCCTCTACCATTGCAACATTCCCTCTGAGGAAAAAACAATCTCGTGAAAGCCATTATGTGTCATAATTTGTCCCACAGTATACCCTTTTGTCCACACTTCTCTGCTTGCAAATGTTCGTTGCGGTGACTCACTGTTCTGGTGCGAGACCTTTGGCTTCTGTTACTCTATCGATTCTGGAACCTCACTGGGACTCCTCTTGGATATCTTGTTGCCCTGTGTCATGGAGATCCTGTAGTTTTGCATCTGTAGGACCAGCCCCTCTTCATGTGTTCCAACGGTTCATCAATGGGGTAGATGTTGAGGTAGGTTAATTCAAAACCCTGGGTCTGGGCCTGAGAGGTATCTGAGATGGTCAGCCCACTGGCTCTCCCACTCTCATGCCCTTTGTGCTGGCTCATTAGCAGCCCTCCACGACCAGGGCCAGCTCTCCTGAGTGCTGCCACAGGTGAGAGACAGGGCCAGCTCTCCTGTGCTGCCACAGGTGAGGGACAGGGCCAGCTCTCCTGCTCCCATGACCCCAGGCCCACCTCTCCCACCTGCCGTAGGTGACAAGGGATGAAGATGGAGAAGGGTATCTCTTGTTCATGCTGCACCACAGCTGACAAGTTTAGAGGCCGGGTCTGCCATGCTCACACCCTCATGGCTGGCTCACCTGCGCCTCACCATCAGAGTCGGCTCTACTGTGCTGCCCAGGCACAGTAAGTATGGGGCCTACTCTCCCGAGTGCTGCAACTGGTGAGGATCAAGTGAACAAGTGATAGACGGTCATTGTACTGAATTACCATGTATAGCCTTAGCAGCAAAGTCCCACAAACCTTGACTTAAGCAACACATATCTATTTATCTGACCTCTTAGGCTAGGAGGGTCTAAGGTGATGAGACCAGCATTGGCAGACTCTTGGGGAGAGTCCTTCATTGTGTTTCATAGATGACTCTTTTTCTTAGATTCTCACATGTCAGAGAACTCTAGACCTCATCGTCTTACACAAGCATAGCTGTCATCTTGTCAACTCACAGACTGAGGGGTTTTAGACTCAACTTCAGTCTCTGGTTTTAGCACATGCGTTTCTGAAGTACACGACCATGTACTTTGAGGAATGAGTCCAAGCTCGCTGAGATGGTGCGGGTCTATACGCCCAATTATTCGAGAAGCAGGAAGATTACTTGAGATCAGGAGTTAAGGCCAGCCTAGGTTATACCGAAACACCCCTTCTAAAAAATATGTCTGTCTGTATGCCTGTTTATCTACCTATCCATCTATCTGAATAATTCAAGATGATGGACACTGCCCTACTGTGTTTGGGGGTCATTGTTTGAATGGTTTAAAATCAGGATACACATCTGTGAGTGAGAGATACACTTTCCTATGAAAAGACATTTCTATATAAAGGAGTCACCACAAGACTCATTAGACTAACAAAATCCCCAGGACCAGACACGAGAAACCTTTCCAGTGACTGGTCAGAGTAATCCAAGTGACTCCCAAAGCAACATAGATTATTACCATAGCCCTTGGTTGCCCATCAGGGGTTGATGGTGGGCCCCTATTACTGAACACACCACACATTTAGGACATACAGTTCAAATGACTTGAGTTGGATCTGGCCTGAAAGCCTCTTTCCTGTGGTCAAGCATCTGTAGTTCCAGAAAATACTATGCAAACTGCCAAGGGAGGGACACATTAACAGCTTCAACACCTATGAACCATGGCAATTAACACCATGGCAAGATATGCATAGAGGTGCAAAAAAAAAATCACTCAATGGGAGGGAAATCACGCTTAGTACTGGAAACCTTCTCAGGGCTACTTAGGATCTTAGAAAAGAAGCTACTACTGCCTCTTTGCTAGGCCAGCGTAATTCTTCTCTACATTCTAAATTGTATCCTTTTGTCTGCCACCCCTCATCAAAGAAGACTATAGCAAACGGAGGCCACCCCAGAAAACCCCAACTGGATACAATGCAGAGAGGAAGATAGCGGGAAGCTCAGCCCCTACGATTATATCTATATCATAGTTCCTGCATTGTGGCTCAGGGGATATTATGGAAGAGGCGTGAGGAAGATTGTAAGTGCTAGAATACCAGGAAGTCTGTTGTGAAAGCATCTCTCATGGAAATGGAATAGCAATTCAATGGACATGTTAATGTGGAAGGGGGAATTTCATATGCTCCCACCCCTAGACAAGCAACTACAGGCAACTATTGATTGCAGGAAAAAGCAGAATGATTCTCTTCTGGGGATAAGCCCTCTGATTGGTTGTCCAAGGCAGGATGGTCAGCCTTGTACCCATCCATGGATACACTAGCAACTTGAAAGAAGGGGACATAAGGTTAGAGGAGGATAGCCGGAAAATGCTGGAGGGAGACAAGGGAGAGGAGAGACATGATGTATTTCTATTTCATTTATAAATAATTTAAAATAAAGAATAAAAAACCGAAATTAAAAAAATTAAGAAATAAAGGAGGCAACTGAAGGCCTTAGGTTAGAGAAGGAGAAATCAATCCTCTCTCTCTGCCTTCATCATTCAATGAATTCCTCTTGGTTAAAATAACTAAGCCCTTACATGCTGGAGAGTAAATTCTGGATCCCAACAAAACCTCAGTATTATATTTAAGTCACCTGTGTGTCAGACAGCACCACTATTCCTTTATAAGACTTTCTTGGAGGAAATGAGATTTTTAGGCGTCAAAGCAGTTTCTCGCCTCACACAATGCTAAGTAATTTTCCAATACTTTTTACTGACATAAAAGGTGTTCGAGTTTGGGGAAAATTCATGAATTTAGTAGGTTTGTTTTTTTTTTTTTTTTTTTTTTTGGTTTTTTTTCGAGCTGGGGACGAACCAGGGCCTGGCGCTTCCTAGGTAAGCGCTCTACCGCTGAGCTAAATCCCCAGCCCCTATGAATTTAGTAGTTTTTTAAAAAAGATCCATGCCCATGTAATTATTTGTTACAAACCTTACTGAGACTACTCATATGAAAGAAGTGATAAATAACTGGATATGAATAATTTTATACAAATGGAATATTATAGCACCCTAGGAGACGCCGAGCCTCAGATTATCTGGAAAAGTGGACTAGATGACGATACTATGAACAATAAGGGTAGACATTCAGGCGTTGCCTTTCTCCAGGAAAATGAAACCTGGTGATAGAAAAATTAATGCAAGCTGAATAAAATGTTAGACACCTACTGAAAGTCATAATTATTTTGCTGGAATTTTGGAAAATAAGCCACTTAACCAAGAAAGTTCTGGAGGGAGCTATTTTAGACATACAATTTACAAAGGGAATCTGGATTCTGAGCTTGATCATGAGCCAAAAGAAACAGAATTTATAAACATTATAAACTTAAATATGACGAAATGTGTGGGTGTACAATGAAATAAATGTAGTAAAACAATTAAGTTAAAATAGTAAGTGAAATAATATGAAGTATTTAAAAAAGACAAAAATGTGTCTCTTAGCTGTTTCACCCTAGATTATATTAAACTATCTCCAGTCTGTTGACTGGTGGCAAAAATTCTTTTCTCGATTGAACCTTAGTCAGGGCTCTGAGCTTTCTCAGGCTCATCTGTGCGTTTTTCTTGTAAAATCTAATTTCAGCAAAGCACTCTGCTAAATCAGCTGGCTGACCCTTTCACCATTAACATCCAACATCTGACCACCAGGATAGGTGATAGCTCCTAATAGTCCCTTCCCCCCACCAGGTGACATCATATGACCCCAGGTCGCCTTTTGTCTTTAGTGAGAATCCTGCTAGGTCAGTTCAACCAGAATTCTCCCAATCCTTGCAGTTTCCTCTTAGCAGATGATTTTTAACCACTGATTCCTGTCCAGCTCCTTAACCATAAATTTCTATTTATACCCCACTAGGTTTGAAGTTAAGTCCAATGTCCTATTACAAGACCCTGCCCCTATTGTGATAGTCTTGATCAGACTACATCATAGCGCAGGAAGTGCCATTGGATGCATTTTCCTTTAGAATAAAAGCAACAGTAAGAAAAGTCTGGTCCTGGTACAACCATTCTGGAAATCAGTCTGGAGGTTCCTCAGAAAATTGGACATTGAACTGCCTGAGGATCCAGCTATACCTCTCTTGGGCATATACCCACAAGATGCCCCAACATATAAAAAAGACACGTGGTCCACTATGTTCATCGCAGCCTTATTTATAATAGCCAGAAGCTGGAAAGAACCCAGATGCCCTTCAACTGAGGAATGGATACAGAAAATGTGGTACATCTACACAATGGAATATTACTCAGCTATCAAAAACAATGACTTTATGAAATTCGTAGGCAAATGGTTGGAACTGGAAAATATCATCCTGAGCGAGGTAACCCAATCACAGAAAACACACATGGTATGCACTCATTGATAAGTGGCTATTAGCCCAAATGCTCGAATTCCCCTAGATGCCTAGAACAAATGAAACTCAAGACGGATGATCAAAATGTGAATGCTTCACTCCTTCTTTAAAAGGGGAACAAGAATACCCTTGGCAGGGAATAGAGAGGCAAAGATTAAAACAGACACAGAAGGAACACCCATTCAGAGCCTGCCCAACATGTGGCCCATACATATACAGCCATCCAATTAGACAAGATGGATGAAGCAAAGAAGTGCAGGCCGACAGGAGCCGGATGTAGATCGCTCCTGAGAGACACAGCCAGAATACAGCAAATACAGAGGCGAATGCCAGCAGCCAACCACTGAACTGAGAATAGGACCCCCGTTGAAGGAATCAGAGAAAGAACTGGAAGAGCTTGAAGGGGCTCGAGGCCCCATATGTACAACAATGCCAAGCAACCAGAGCTTCCAGGGACTAAGCCACTACCTGAAGACTATACATGGACTGACCCTGGACTCTGACCTCATAGGTAGCAATGAATATCCTAGTAAGAGCACCAGTGGAAGGGGTAGCCCTGGGTCCTGCTAAGACTGAACCCCCAGTGAACTAGATTGTTGGGGGAGGGCAGCAATGGGGGAGGATGGGGAGGAACACCCATCAAGAAGGGGAGGAGGGGTTGGGGGATGTTTGCTGGAAACTGGGAAAGGGAATAACACTCGAAATGTAAATAAGAAATACTCAAGTTAATAAAAAAAAAAAAGAAAAAAAAGGAAAGTCTGGTCAAGTTATACTTGACTGCTACAGTTGATGAGACAAATCCTGAAAGCCAGAGAATTGCATTGATGCAAGCCAATGTTCTTTACTGGTGGATCTGTCACCAAGTTCCCTAATGTTGTTCTATGACTCCACAGAGTGAAAGGACAGCACTGTGGAAGCGTGAGAACTTCCCAATGTCCCTTAACGAAGTAGAGAAGGGTTAGAACGTCCTGATGCCCCAGAACTTGCAGGTGGGTAGGCAAAGGCTACCCAGTTTCATTATTACTGCATTTCGATATTCCTGCAAGGCAGGGGTTTAGGGATAAGGATTTAGTACAGAGAAGCAAGACTGGCCTTCAGCTTTGTCCCTTGGGATGATTTTTCCGCTAACAGTGTGAAAACATTATGTAATAAACAAGAAAGTGGAAGCTAAGAGGTAAGAAAACAAAACCAACTTCCAGTAGTTTCGCACTGCTTGAAAGATTTAAAAACTAGTTTCAATATCCAAGAACCCTATGTGTTGAAATTATTTTTAACCCCTGATTGGATCAAGATGGCCTGTAACTACTCTTTACCTTTCAATGGCGAAACTTCCTTTCTCAGGAAGATATCATCCTTTTAATTCATCGTGCACAATGACTGATGCTCAATGGAAAATTATCAGGCACGCCAGGAAGTAGGAAAAAGCCAAAAGCAACAAAAATATAATAATTTGTGCATGAGAGTGACCAGACAAAGCTTTAGAGGGATAGATTTTTTAAAAATAAGATTTTTAAGATCCGAAATGTATAAAACAGTCCTTTGGAAATTACGGTTGAAAAATGCAAAGCAAATTAATTTTACCAATGAGTTTAACAGTGAAATTCAGTGGCTCTAATTATCGAACTGCTGACGGCACTGTAGAAGCTGAGAAGCTGGAAAACGCAAGTGAACAAGAGATGTGTGATAAGTGGCACAACGTTCTTGCATATGTGGTAACTAGAGCTCCGGAAGGAGAGGGTGGAGGATAATAGTGCTTGAAAAGATACTGGCGAGGAAGCATTCCAAAAGGATATAAACCATTATGCCAAAGAGTCACTGTTTTCTATAGGACCCCAGCACATCTGCACATCGCAACAAAACTACTTAAAACAAAGATAAAAATGTAAAAGAAAAAAGAAGTCAACTGTTATCATCCATTATTCCCAAGGGGTAGTAAACACCGTTCTGTAAGCAGTCGAAATTACCCTTCCAAACGTGAGGAAAAGCTATGACTTCCTCAGGCAAACAAAAATGAGTGTGTTTGCTTGACATTGAAACAGATGTGCACAAATATTAATTTTTATACATTAATAGCTAAAATGATGAATTCAGAAATAGTAATTAACTTTTATGGTTGAGGGTTGGACTTTGTTATGTTACGTAATGCTAAATACTGGCTTCCAAGGAGGAGAGAATCCACATGTAGACCCAAGTGATACCTTGCTCAATCAAGTTGCCTCTAATTGGTGAATAAAGACGTTGACAGCCTACAGATGGGTAGGAGATGGGTGGGGTTTCGGTGGGGATCATGGAGGAAGAGAGAAGGTAGAGAGAAGGAAGACACCATGGGTTAGGTGAGCGATGAAAGCATGGCCATGAGGGCTGGCCAACTTAAGTTAAGAGCTGCCCACGTGGAACTCGGCGAATCAGAATTCGGGGTTTTAGATTCTAAAAGTTTAGAGGGTAGATATCAGTTCCGGTTCTAGTGATAATTAAGACTTGTGTTTTTAAATCCGGGAACTGAATGGTCAAAGGCAGGGCAGAAACCCTGATTAAGAGTAAATATTTCTACAACATTGTCTTTCTAATTTTAATTTATTTATTTTACATCCTGCTCACTACCTGCTTCCTGGTCACTGATTTACACAATTCTTCTCCCATTCCCCCCTTCTCCTGTGAGTGGCTGGGGGGTCCCACTGGGTGTCCCCCCACACTGGCACATCAAGGCTCTCTGAGGCTAGGTGCGTCCTCTCCTGCTGGAAGAACATATTCCATGTATTGTCAACACCTTTGGGATAGTTCCCGCTCCAATTGTTCAGGACCCACATGAAGACCAAGACATCTGCTACATATGTTTGGGGAGGCCTAGGTCCCACCCGTTCTACAATATTTGTTTAAGCTTACAAAAGTAAAGACTTCGTTCAGGATTTAGTAGGATGCCTTTCCCCCTTCTGAGAGGCACAGAATGCAGACAAAACTTTATGAGTAAGTATTTTGCACTATTTCAGTTTGAAGTCTACCTAAAGCATTGGGCTACCAATTGTGATAGGAAGTGATGGGATGGATTTAGAAAGGCTAAGCAATATATAGCATATTAAGAAAGGTAACGAGTCAGAAGTTATCCCTTAACAATATATTACTTTATAAGTATTTTCTTTATACTCATTTACTTAAAATACCTTATAATTCGTAGTTGTTGAATACAGTGCTTTGTGTCTTTGGTTTTAAATTAAAGTGGTATTAAATTGTTCGCTCTTTACCTACACGGTAGTGCCTGGTATTAACGTCCCTCTCTTCAAAGACAAAAACTTCCTGCACAAGCCAGACATAGCGACACAGGCCCAGGTCTTTGCAGGCAGAGGCCAGCCTGGTCCATTTAGTGAGTTCCAGGACAGCTAGGGCTACACAGAAAAAGACTGTGTCTCAAAAAAGAAAACAACAGCAAAACAACACAAAGTTGCCTAAATAGCACCTTTTGGCTGGTGAGTGAGCCCCTGTGTCCTCTAAAACACACATACAACGCACATGTTCTAATTTGTAAAGTCTAGGGTTTAAAATTAGATCCCATTTTTACTTAATTATCACCAGTTTTCGGCACCAGCTTAGTCTTCATTTAGGTTTTTTGCTTTTCAACAAGTTCTGGAACTACAAAGAACGTTTCCACAAGGAACAAAACCATTACTTTCACAGTTATGCCAATTTCAGTCGAAGCGCAACTGTGGCCTAGGAACTCAGCTTCCCTTCCCTAAAATGTTGCTATCCTAAGACCGCATTGTTCTAATTTTCAGAAGGCTAATCTGTAACAGACCTCCCTCAGCTGGCTTACAGCCACTGAAGCACGAATTAGTAAAGGCCTGTTCCTTTGTGTTCTATTTACAATGTTATTTGCATTCTTCCCCATGTCTAATGGGTTGGATTTTTAAAAAGTTTTCTTTGTTTTGTTTTTGAGACACAATATGACCGTGTATCCCCAACTGGCCTAGAATTCTCTATATAAACCAAGCTGTCTTTCAACTCACAGATACCTGCCTGGCTCTGCCTCCTGAGGTGCTGGGGTTAAACCTTCCCCAGCATAGGTTGGGTCTTAATTAACAGAGTTCTAATCCAGGGAGTTGTTGACCTGCCTATGGTGGTTTGAATATGCTTGGCCCAGGGGAGTGGCACTATTAGGAGGTGTGGTCTCATTGGAGTAGGTGTGGCCATATTGGAGGAAGTCACTGTTGGGGGTGGGCTTTGAGACCCCCTCCTAGCTGCCTAGAAGTTACTCTTCTGTTTGCCTTTGGAACAAGATGTAGACCTCTCAGTGCTTCCAGTACCACATCTTTCTGGATGCTTCTTGCTATGAAGATAATGGACCGAACCTCTGAACCTATAAACCAGACCCAATTAAATGTTGTCCTTTATAAGGGTTGCCTTGGTCATGTTGTCTCTTCAGAGCAAAGGAAACCCTAAGATACTGCCTATATTCTGACTGTTTCTATATTCTCTTCACTGCCCTAAAAGTGCATGTCAAAAGGGGTGGTATTGGAAATTGGCCTTTCTGGAGGCAATCGAGTCATGAAAATGATGTTCTTTGGGAGATCAGCACCCATCTGAGAGGTTCAGAGAGCTGTCTGACATCTGCTAACACCGGAGAACACTGAGAAGGTAAGGCCACAGAGTCAGGAAACAGGTCCTTACCAGGTACTGACTTAACTTTCTAGACTTCTGAGAAGTTGGTTCCATTGTTTATTAGTCTCCCAGCCTATGTTCGACTGAAACAGACTTCTTTTAAACTATCAGGACTCCATTTATATGCTGCAGACTTTTACATTGACTTTTTTTTTTTTCAGTCCAGACTATTCATTCAACTTTAGATTCATAATTCAACTACTTGATGACCTTTTCACTCAGGCTTATAAAACGTTACCTGTCTAAAACAAATCCCTCCGTCTTTCCTTCTAATCTTCTCTACCTGTTAAAAAGAAAAAAAAAGTAAGAAAGAGAGAAAAAAAAACAAGTAATCTCAGCCAGGCATGGTGACACATCCCTTTCATTCCAGCACTCAGGAAGCAGAGGAAAGCAGATTTCTGAGAATTCCAGGCTAGTCTGATATACACAGCAAGTTGCAGGACAGCCAGGGCTACATAAAGAGGCCTTGTCTCTGGAGTATTGCCCAATTCTTTTCCTTTCTGTTGCCATATCTGATACAAAGTCTTGTTTTGTCTTTAATACTAGTGCAGAATCCACCACTTAGCATCTTCAGGACTACTATGCTGGGCCAGTCACCATCATCTCTCCCAGGATTATTAAAATTTCTTTTGGTTACTCACACTCAAGTTACAGTAGCAACTGCTCCCCTGACCACTCCCTTAGAAGTTCCCATGTCATTGCTCCCAGGGAAACTTTGTATCTCACTTGTTTGATTTTGCTCTTTAGGAAATGAATAGTTTACATTTTACTTAATTGCTCAGTTTATTCTGTTTTCTCTAGACAGTGTTCTCTTTTGGGGCAGTCATTTTAGTTAGGTTTATTTTCTTCCTTTTTTCCCATCAATCCGTTGAATCTTCCAGAAATCTTTGCTCATGGAGTAGTGATAGTCCCCAGATAGAGTTCCCTGAGATAATTACCTCTGAATGACCATTTTCCTTACAGTTCTTTCATCTACTTCTTCTAGACCTTTCTGCGTTTTCAGCTGCTGAATCAAGACTTCTGTGAGAGACCAGCAAGGCTTTTTGACTGTCTTCCCAATAAGAAATTCCATTTTGGGGCCAGCCCCTAGGAGTGTCCCGTCTTAGACACACAGGAAGTCATTGATGATTCGGCACAAGATGAGGTTGAGCGGCAGACCGTGTGTGGTTAAGGATAGCTTGTTTACAGGAAGTTTCAAGAACAGTGTCCTTCTCTTCATTTACTTAGCGAGCAATATGGACCTGTGTGGATGTGAGCTGGAATGAGGAGGAAAGCCTCTCACCTCCATGCACCACACCTTGTCTCGTGATCTTTGCCCATCGGTGTGTTTTCCTCTGGGGGCTCGCTCGCTGACTTCCGTGCTTACTGACTTCCGCTGCTGACTCAGAATTTCTGTTTCCTGTTCAGTTTGCCAGGGCTGTCGCCGGTCTCGGGGCTTCCTTTTGAGTCAGTTCCCATCCTCTCAACTTCTGAATGGTTCAGCCTCTCTCAAAAAAATTTACCCAGACTTCTTTTTCCCATGGGGGAAGCGTCCACAGAGGGATGTGGCTCATGTGTAACCCGCATTTATCTATAAGTGCGGTCAAGGTTTGTAGAATATCTTGCAAAGCAAGACATGCTCCAAAAGATGTTAGCAGGACAGATAAGTGGGGGAACCATCCTCAATTGTCATCTTTAGGCAAACTAGTTCCAGTTCACTTACACTATGGTTTATTTAGCTCACAGAACCCCATTTTGACATTACAAAGAATTCTGGGACATAAACACTGTTTAAAAAACCCCATTCTTGTAGTAGCACACACCTTTAATCCCAGCACTCAGGAGGCAAAGGCAAAAGGATTTGTGTGAGTTTGAAGCCAGTCTGGTTTACAAAGCAAGCTCAAGGACTCCAGAGAGAGATGCTAACATAATAAATAAACAAACCAGAATGTTAATTAAAATAAAACGACCATCCTTGATTGCCTCATACTAGCTCCAAATGTTGAATGAGCGGCCTTAGCACTTAAGTATAAAAATGTTTTCAGAAACCCAGGAGCAAAGTTTGTTCCGGGTTCCTCCAGCCTACCTTATGATGAACAGAAGCCATGACTTTTGTGTCAGTAATTTTTTTTCCTTTCTTTTTTTGTCATTGTTATTCCAGTTCAGGACAGAATTTTATAACATACCTTGCTTCATATATTAATGTTCAGGAAAGAAGATTTCTATTAAACTGCTTTATTTCATTCTTTTTTTTTTTTTTTTCCCGGAGCTGGGGACCGAACCCAGGGCCTTGCGCTTCCTAGGCAAGCGCTCTACCACTGAGCTAAATCCCCAACCCTTTTTTTTTTTTTTCTTTTTTTTTTTTTTTTTTTTAAACTGCTTTATTTCGAATGTGGAATTTGTCTGTTTGGTTTGGTTTGGTTTTAAGATTGGGCCCTACTTTAAGGAAATTCTAGGGGCTGGAGAGATAACTCAGTAGGTAAGAGCACTACAATGGCTGCTCTTCTGGGGGCATTGGGTTCGTTCCCAGCCCTCACAGGGCAACTTAAAGCTATCTTCAACTGCAGTTCAGGGAATCCAGTGCCCTAACCTGTGTGGGCACCAGGCATACCCGTGGTTCCCAGACATACATGTACGCAAAACACATGCATGCATAAAATATATAAAACCCTAAATCTTAACTCAAACATACGCCACTATTTTCCAGAGTCAATCAGATGGCATAGAGAAAATTCTGAATATCCATGATGCGGATGAACCATGGCTCACATCTGGGCTCAGAAAACAATGTGTCATGGTGTGGGGGCTCTGAGCTCTGGGGCTGGGATTGAACTGAAGGACTTTGAAGCCATTTTAGGAGCCATCTTAGAAGTATGCTTCATTGACCTCCCCCGTCCCAGCAGTCACTCCTCCCGATCCCCACCAATGCCCCGAAGAAAATCAGAGGGACAGCAATTCTTGTCCCCAAGCCAGGTTATTGGAACCGAAATCCCTTTGCCCACCCCAAAGCAATCCTACAGTCTAAAAACATTGCCTTAGCCTTCCTCTACCTTTAGACGTAATAGCTGATCATAAGGAAATTCTCAAACCTACTCTGCCTAATAGGAGATGCTTCCAGAGTTGCCTGTCCTGTCCACAGGAGATGGGAAGCTACCCAGAGATGCCCAGGAGAATCAGAGCAGGAAACCACGCTGGGATTCCCCACTGGAGTCTATTGCACTAACACATACCTTTAGCCAGTCTCAATTCTGGCCAGCCATCTATTCATCATCAAAGCTGACTAGAAAAGTCATGGCTTCTTCAGGGTCTTGGTAGTCTTTAATCACAAGGCTCCTCTGCCACATAAAATGTTGGTTTGGGCCTGGAGAGGTGGCTCAGTGGTTAAGAGCACTTACTGGTTTTTTTTCAGAGGTTTGATTTCTAGTGCCCACATAACAATTATTCTTTTTTTTCCTTCCATTTTTATTAAATTGGGTATTTCTTATTTACATTTCAATTGTTATTCCCTTTCCCAGTTTCCGGGTCAACATCCCCCTAACCCCTCCCCCTCCCCTTCTATATGGGTGTTCCCCTCCCCATCCTCCCCTCATTACCGCCCTACCCCCAACAATCCTGTTCACTGGGGGTTCAGTCTTGGCAGGACCAAGGGCTTCCCCTTCCACTGGTGCTCTTACTAGGATATTCATTGCTACCTATGCAGTTGGAGCCCAGGGTCAGTCCATGTATAGTCTTTGGGTAGTGGCTTAGTCCCTGGAAGCTCATAACAATTATTCTTAACTGCAGTTCCAGAGGATGGAGCACCCTCTTCTGGCCTCTTCGCACCCACACAAGCAGACACAACACTAATTCATGTGTAGATAACAAACGTTTAAAAGATGAGTTAATAAATCTTTTATGCTCTTATCAGTCTCTGTTGGGCTGTGGGGCATTGCCTGTGCCTCTGCTGTATGGAGCCCCATCTTCTGATGTCATGCAGAGACAAACATGGAAAAACTCATGGAGAGCTGTACCCACACTTGATATCTGTCAGTCATGTGCCATTTTAACTCTGAACAATTTTTTTTTTTTTTTTTTTTTGCTACAGTTTGGGTCCCAGTGTTCTTAAAAACACTTGAGTTCCCCACAACGAGAACTAAAATGTATCTCCTTTAAGGAAACAATGGGCTGAGCCTAACTGCAAAAGTTATATTTACTTTATAAATCAAATTCGATGTCAGCCTCTGCTTCTGTGGTTAACTTGCTGACTAACTGCAGGCCTCACTTCCTCACCCTTCAGGGGACATTTGCTTTGTGCTTGTTTACAACCGCAGTTTCTCCCACATGCAAACACCCAGAATCAAATAACCAGACGTTTACTTGTCAAAATAGTTGACAAGTAATCATTTTTCTTAAAACATAAGTTGCTTCCTTAAGATAAAGTGAAACAAACTAACGAAGACCTTCCCCCTAACTCTAAGCTGCATCAATCTCAAGGTCAGAGATATTCATTCCTGTTTTATGAAGGGAAGAACACCAAATACTTGAGGAGGTTGAGAACCAGGGGAGGATGTTGTTTCTGCCCGGGGCTGATGTAGTTACCACACTGGAGCTGACCGGTTTGGGTGTATGGCTTGTGGGTGGGGAGTATTTCCTTTGCTAATAGAGCCTGCTTGTGTCCCACGGTCTCAGTTACTTTCCCTGACCCTTGGTGGCCCTGTTCACCACTGTTTCTGCTCTGTGCAGGGCCCCTGACATGGAAAGGCTACCTCCCTGCTCCAAGTCTGACCGCATGTGTTTGTGCATTTGCCTTCTTTTTCCCAGACACATGAGTTGCGCAAGGGATAGGGAAGTACACACTCTGTGCTCGCGGACTGAGTCCTAACACAATGCAGGGCTCATGAGTATTGCTGACCAGTGAGAGGATAAGAGAGTGGAAGTGAGCTGGTGAATTTCTAAAGGATCAACTCTGTATATACATAGACTAATCTTTGATTCCGTAGATAGCAATGGCAACAACTGATTCACACTGTGTCTACTGTTCTTTGTCCCGCTCCTGGCTGCACGTGACTTCTCTGGCAGTTTAAACAGGTGTTCCTTTCTGCATCAGGCTTCAGACACCTTCCTTGCCTTTCAAGCTGCAGCTCAGTGGATTTTTCAGTTCCTCAATGCAACAGGGCTTTCTTGTCTCTTGCTGTACACACCAACATGCTCTCTGTCGTCGGTGTCGCCAAACGAATCTCACTCCCTGGTACCCACCCTTGAGTTGTTCTCTCTGCCACTCACTCTCAACATGGCTCCGTGATTGGACCAATGGAACGTCAAGGTGTGGTGGGAGGAGCATGATTTATACACTTCGCACGTCAGAGCCTTTCTTGCCTCTGTGGACATGTGCTGAAGTCTGCATGGCCACCCGAAAGATGAAGCTGCAAAGAGGGAGAAACTCAGCCAGTTTACTTGTCCTGGGTGAGCCACTCAAGAGAACCCCTGTGGGGAACCTGTCCCAGCAGAGGAGATAAGGGTCAGGCAGAGGGGAGCGATGAATGAGTCAGAGACTGTGGCTGGAGAACCTTGCAGCTCTGACTGGCTAGCCACCAGGATGTTTCTTTATTTATGGATTCCACAAAAGAGGCAAACTGGTGATTTTAAAAGAAATGCAGATCCTATCATTTCCTCCCTGGACAAGTACAGAGAGAGGCGGTCTTATCAATCTCAAATCATTTTAGACAGCATCAGCATTCATGACGTATGACACTCTGTTCTTCAGGAAAGTGAAGCATTGAACAGAAAAACATGTGAGTCAGTCTGGGCGGGGTTCCCAAGCCTTGAACAATGCACAGAGGTTGAAGGACAACTTGTGGGATAGCCTAGCTAAAAGTTAGAAAGCGTTCTCTCCCAGCCTGCAGGCTGGCTTGTTTTATGTTTTGTTTGTTTTCTTAGTTAAAAAGGCTTCACTGTAACTTAATGTGAGCCTGTCTCATGATTGGCAAATTTTTATATTTCTTTAATATTAATTTTCTATCACCTATATATGATATCAAAGGTTGTTTCAGGCAAACTCCCTCTGTTATTAGGTTTTTGTTTTCTGAAGGCAGTGGTCTGCAGTCCACGTAGAGGAGGAAGCCTGTAATCTGATCTGCTGCCAAGACCTTTGTTCCTGAGTTTGCCTAGGGTCGGGTGTGCCAAGAGAATTCTGTGGCTATCGAACTTTTTTGTACTTTTCACAATAACCATGGCAAGGAAGATTTTGGGGCAAGGCCAGATAAGGTTACTTCTTTGAGAGCATAAATAGTTTTCTGTGGTGTTGGGGTACATTATGTGAAGGTATGCCTCTGTATATTCAATTGTTAACTCTATAACGGCAGAGAGCTAAATATTAGCCGATCTCGGTATTGTTATTTCTATGGTCCGTCACTGGCTTCCTATTTTCTAAATATTCGTTCCTTTCTCACTTGCCTAAGGCAGCCTAGAATTGTATCTGATTGGCTTTGATAAAAACCTGACGGCCAATTGCTGGGCAGGAAGTGGAAGGTGGAACCTTTGGGCAGAGAGAGGGACCCTGGGAGAAGAAATCAGAAGCAGGAGATTCGCTGCTGCACAAAGGCGGTGAATGGATGAGTCAGAGTGGAGCAGAGAGTAGACCTGGCTATGTGGCGGCCATGATTAGTGGGGATAGAGTGGTCGCGGGACTGCCCGACTAAAGCCTAAGCTTTAAAGCATTAATAACCCTCCGTGGCATTATTATATCTCCAGTGGGCCCGAGGAAGTCCCACTATACTGGGGAAAAGACAGAAATGAATCATAATGTTAAAAGTGCCACCACAAATGCAGCATGCAGAGATCAGAAACCCAAGGTAAAAGACAACACAACAGCGAAAACAGCATTGGTCTCAGCTTTGCAGGGCTGCGTCACACTGCTGTGCCGAACCCCCTCAAGTACGCCCAAATGAGTGAGCCCAAGCGATTCCAAGAGGCTAAACTGTTTAAGTCCAGGGTTAGAATAAGAAACAGGAAGATCCCTCGGGCTTGCTGTTCGGCAAGCGTGCAGGTTCAGTTGAGTGATTCTGTACCCCAAAACAAGGTGAAGAGCAAATGAGATAGAGATCAATTTCTGGCTTCTGCATGCACATGTGTATGTCTCAGGAGTTATCCTGCATCATATGATTGACAGAAATCATTGTGTGGTATTAGTATTATGCTCCGTGTTGCAAAATATGAGAAAAATCTAGGAGGCTGAGACAGATTGCTATGAATTTGAGGCCAGCCCAGTGGCATAGCAAGCTCTAGGCCAGCCTAGGCTATGTAGTGATACCCTGGGGCTAGCCAAGACTGTGTAGTGAGACCCTGGGCTAGCCAAAGGTATGTAGGAAGGACCCTGTCTCAAAAATTGACTAACTACAAAATGAACAGAGCATTTTTAAAGAAAGGACTAAGATTGTTCCAGAAAAATCTAGAAAGGCAAGATAGTTGTTTCTTGGATAGTTATGTCGGGGTGACTGAGAGAGCACAGGCTCTCTTCAATGGGGTAGCATAGGCGAAGATTACGCCCTGCTCTTTTCCTTCAGTCAGACTCACAACAACTCATAGACTTAACATATTGAGCCCCAGTAGCCTTCCATAGGCTTCCCACTCAGCCCGCCTTGATTGACATCTTCATCAGTGTTTGGATAAAGATGTGGCGTAAGTTTATCAACAGTGCAGATGTCAGCAGCTCGGGATTTAAAATACTGAGTGCTGAATCATGGTTCCAAAATGTTCCAGTAGTTTAGAAAATTGGTCCAATCCACCAAATCCATCCACCATTTTAATATGAGCACAAGCTAAATCCGTAGGCTTACAGTTCAGAGTAGGAGAATCGTGGCTTACACATCTGGCACTGTAAAACCACGTGGAGCCCATTAAGTACACTCAGATACCCATGGAGTTAAGGTGGGAAAAGAAGAATTGAGGCTAGGGTGGCTAACACAGGGAAGACCCATCTCAAAGAAGAGGAGGGCAAGAAAAAGGAAGAGAGGAAGAAAAAGAAGAGGGGGAGTGAGGAGGGGGAGGGGGAGTGAGGAGGGGGAGGAGGGCAAGAACTACCACTAAGAATACTTTTAAAAAAAATCTAAGCTAGAGTGCTAGCTAGGATGGTTCAGCAGGTAAAGGAGCCTGACACACGAGACTGAGGACCGGGGTTTGATCCTAGGAACCCACGTACAAGAGCTGGATCCAGTGCCATGCATCTGGAATCCCAGCAGTTCTATGTCGAGATGGAAAGCAGAGACAGGAGAACCATACAGAAGCTTACAGGCCAGCCATTGTGGAGTACGGAGAATGACAGAAACCAGGAAAGAGGCCCTCTTTCAAAAAAGGCTGAAGGGGAGAACAGACTGCTGAAAGCAGTCCTCTGACCACAATAACATAGGCACTAAGGTGCACACATAACATCACCCACACTTACACACACACACACACACACACACACACACACACACACACACACACTACACAGAGGCAAAGAATAAAATAAAAAATTCTACACAAAGACAGCATGAAACAGAGCCCAAGAACCTGAGGTAGCTATAAGTTAAGTAGAGGCAAGACCATGACTGTGGTACCAGCCCTAGTGATGCCATCTTACCTGCAGTGGAACTACCTTACCCTGAGCACTTACACCAATGTTCTATTTGGTCAGGCAACCACCACATTCTGTGCTCACTTCTTGTCTTAGTTTGGATTCCATCACTGTGAGCAGACACCATGACCTATGCAACTCTTACAAAGAACAGCATTTGATCGGAGTTGGCTTACAGGTTCATAGGTTCAGTCCGTTGCCATCATAGCAGGATGCATGGCAGCCTACAGGCAGACATGGTGCTAGAGAAGGAGCTGAGAGTTCTATGTCTTGATCTGGGTGGAACTTTATCATAGGACATCTCAAAGCCTGTGCTGACAGTGTCATACTTGTTCCTACAAGGCCACACCTACTCCAACAAGGCCATACCTTCTAGTAGTGCTACTCCCCAATGGGCCAGACATTCAAACACATGAGTCTATGGGTGTGACACCTATCAAAACCACATTTCTTGTATCCACAACCATACTGTTGTAGATTCAATAGATATAACCTAGAGGAAGAAAGACAGGTTGTGGCAAGGTGGGAAGACTATTGGCCATTACAAACTGCCAATAGTTCACTGGGGGTTCAGTCTTAGCAGGACCCAGGGCTTCCCCTTCCACTGGTGCTCTTACTAGGATATTCATTGCTACCTATGAGGTCAGAGCCCAGGGTCAGTCCATGTATAGTCTTTGGGTAGTGGCTTAGTCCCTGGAAGCTCTGGTTGGTTGGCATTGTTGTACATATGGGGTCTCGAGCCCCTTCAAGCTCTTTCAGTCCTTTCTCTGATTCCTTCAACGGGGGTCCCATTCTCAGTTCAGTGGTTTGCTGCTGGCATTCGCCTCTGTATTTGCTGTATTCTGGCTGTGTCTCTCGGGAGAGATCTACATCCGGCTCCTGTTGGCCTGCACTTCTTTGCTTCATCCATCTTGTCTAATTGGGTGACTGTATATGTATGGGCCACATGTGGGGCAGGCTCTGAATGGGTGTTCCTTCTGCCTCTGTTTTAATCTTTGCCTCCCTATTCCCTGCCAAGGGTATTCTTGTTCCCCTTTCAAAGAAGGAGTGAAGCATTCGCATTTTGATCCTCCGTCTTGAGTTTCATGTGTTCTGTGCATCTAGGGGAATTCGAGCATTTGGGCTAATAGCCACTTATCAATGAGTGCACACCAGGTGTGTTTTTCTGTGATTGGGTTACCTCACTCAGGATGATATTTTCCAGTTCCCTCCATTTGCCTATGATTTCATAAAGTCATTGTTTTTGATATAAAAATACCATAATTGTTTTTAAAGAACTTAGTCTCTGTGGTTGTTCAAATATGCATAGCCCCTAGGGAGTGGCACTGTTAGGTGTGGCCTTCTTGGAGGAAGTGCATCACTGAGGGAGTGGGCTCCACTCAGTGTGGAAGAGGGCCTCCCTGTAGTTGCCTGAGGATACCAGTCTTCTCCTGGTTGCTTTTGGAACAAGATGTAGAACTCTCAGCTCTTTCTCCAGGACCATGCCTGCCTGAACGCTGATATACTTCCTTCCCACCATGATGAAAATGGACTGGACCTGTGAACCTGTAAGCCAGTCCCAATTAACTGTTGTCCTTTGTAAGAGTTGCCTTGGACATGGAGTCTGTTCGCAGCCATGGAAACCCTAAGAAAGACAGTCTCAGGGAGACAGAGGCAATAGATCGCATAACTGAAACTGATGGAACGCTAGTGTGCACCCAAGTAGATTGTACCATTCCCTGTTTGACACAAATATCAGTAGATTGCTTTTGATTCTCGAACATTTATCTACACTTAACTCTAAGTCTTCTGGGGGTTTAAAGGATGCATACTTATTAAGAAGATGAATGCCTTTCTAATTAATTGGGATTATTTACTATCAGAGACAGATGGAGGCTCTGGATGGCTTCCCAGCTCTGATGATTCATGCAAGGCTCTACTTACAGTAACTATATTAATAATCTACAACTCTGGTAGAAGTTAGCCTGCAGCCCACTTCCTTGAGTTTACATTATACATAACACTTAGTCGTTCCTACTTCCTATAGAAATCCATACCTTCTACCCAGGATTAGCCATTCGGTGTAAATGAGATTGCCACACATGAAATGTTTTCCACTCTAAGCATTAATAACATAACAAAGTTTGCAGATGACTTTAAACTTAACTGTTTTCGTTATTTTTCATACTTGAGATTTTCTAATGTTTAGTCCATACTAGTCAACTATTCATAAAGCATTCATAATACTAGAAAAATTAAATGTATATAGTAATAATATATATACATATATATAACCAACTGCAAATTTTCTAGTGACTTTCTCTCTTAGTGTTTGTTACTACATTGTCATTAACCATGTTCTATAAATATATATTTTAAATACTGTTATCATTCACACTCTCTCTCCAATTTATCATACAGTATATACATATCACATATTAAAAATTTTATTGAATAATTTTATTTTCATACAATGTATTCTAATCACACTTTTCCCTTCTCCCAACACTTCAAAGTTCCTCTCTACCTCCTTACCTAAGCAATTCCACTCCCTTTCTTTCTCTCTCTTAAAAAAAACAAAACAACTTCATAAAAAGAAAAAGATCAGAAACCAAAATATATAAGCAAAAGACCAATAAGACAAAAAAATGCCCAAATAAAGTGATATGAGATGAAAAATCTATAAATATGTCCTAGACCTTATTTTATGTTGGACATCTGCTTGGGCATAGATCTTACCCTCACATGTGGTTAATATACTCAGTAAGATTCCACTTGAGAAGACCTAATTTTTCTACTGGAAGTGGGGGTCAGCTGCACATAGCTTCTTGATTAAGAGTGGACAGAATGACCACTTTCCACTTTCAGTGCTTGGACCCTGACTGGATTGGACCTGATGTCACAGAGACCTATGCCTCTGTGAGTTCATATGTGCATTGATACTACTATGTCTGGAAGATACTGTTTCCTTGGAGTCATGTACCATGGCTCTTATAATCTTTCTGACTACTTTTCTGCTGAGATTCCTAAGTCCTGGGGGGAGGGATCTAATGGGCTTTGATGAAGACATCCCATTTAGAACTGAGTGTGCCTACATCTCTAATCTTCTGCACATTATCCAATTGTGGGTCTTTGTGTTAGTTATCCTCTACTGCATGAAGAAGCTTCTCTGATAATGGCTGATAGAGGCATTGATCTATGGGTATACCATTATGTTATTAGGGGTCATTTCATTGCTATGTTCATATTTGTAAACAACAATATTTAGTTTTCCCCTACGCCCATGGCCTAACCAGTCTTAGGTCTTGGCTACTCTTACAGTATCAGGCATTGTTCTATCTCATGGAATTGGACTTAAATGTAATCAGAGAGTGGTTGCTGAAGCCCATAATGTCTGTGTCATGATTACACCAGTATATCTCATGAGCAGGTCATTATCATAGGTCATAGGGTTTGGATCTGTGTTAAGGATTTCCATTTTCCTCTGGTAGTGTGCAGAGTATCTTCCCACACCAAGAATGCTAGTCAGTAGAGAAGAGAGCTCTATTTAGGCATCAGCTCAACTTCTTTATGTTTGATGAGATGTGTAAATGCTATCTTTAGCAGCAATAAAGCCACAAGTAATAAATTCATGGGAGACAACCAATACTCTAGGAATAGCCTGAGATGTTTGGTGGCCTTTTGGCTAACAACTCCATTAGATGTAACTAATTAAATCCTGGCACTGGAACTTTCATTTGGGGGCATAAAATGCCCAGATGGGGCTTTGGCTCTCCTCTTATTCTGTTTGCCCCATTTATATTTCTTTCATAACATTTTTAATTTTTTTTTTTAAATTTGTGGCTGGAGCGATAACTGAGTTAGTAGAGTGCTTCTCCCATATGCATGAAAACTTGAGTTCAGTCCTTAACAATGTACAGACACACACACACACTTTTATAAAATCCAGTCTTTTATTACACAACAGTAAATAAGGGAAACTGGATTGCTGTTATCAAAGCGGGATTTGTAAGTGAAGGAATGAGCGTTCAAAGGCTTACATTCCCAGGAATAAGTGTCATGCACGGCTTTACAGAATAGCTGTGTCCATATTCATGATTTTGATGGTGTGTGATGCCTTTTGGGTCTCTGTGAAAAGGCAATCAGGAGTATGTAATTCCGTCTGGCTACGGCTCATAGAATCAAGGTTCCACGTCAAGTCTAGAACTGTCATGTCATCCAAATTCTGCTTAAAGAAAGTGCAATCCATGGAGCTAGGCAAGAGCTAACTCAACCACCGTTCAACTACAGTTTGGAAGCACAACTGGGACAATTCTGATCTTATGTGGAGTTAGAACCATGGAATGGTTTGGTGAGGACTAGATCTGATGGATCCTTCCACGTCTGTGAACTAGAACCAAGTCAAGGCCTGTCTTGTTTAGGTATATCAAAACTACATCAACATAATTGTATAGTTAAAAACCATCCCCTCAGATTCTTAAAAAGAAATGAATGCTCTTTAATATAAATGTGTGGCCATAATAAGAAAAAAATCCCCCAGCTTGCAAGTAGATGGCCACAAGACCTCTGATTTTTAAATGTCATGGCAATAGGACTTCCTTTAAACACAAATTCAAGAGACTCCTTTGGAGAATTCCTTTGTGATCAGTAGGGGAGCCAGGGGGGCTCATGAGGTACTCAAGAAGGGCATAGAAGAACTTGTGATCCTTGTAGAAGAAAACCAAAAGAACTAGAAATCTTTTAGGCAGTTAGAAATCCTCAAAATTCCTACTTGCATCTTTAGAAGGGAGCCCCAGATCTTGTATGACACAACACTGGCTGGTTGAGCTTTGGAGACCTTACTCCATTACCTCACTCCCCTAAGTTTACTATTTTATTGGGGAGGGATGACTTCTTCCCGCTAAATATCATCTGCCCAGAATGGATCTGGTATCTGTGGGCAGAACCCTAGGATTATGTTAAGAATGGACAAATACCAGTAGGTCTTTCCTACCATCTGCACAAACAAGCAGCCCCCTGCCCAGAAACAGAGCAAGGAACATTCCTGGATACACCACTAATATATGTTTCTAAAGGAACTAAGAAGAGAAATGTCTCCATCCTTCCATCGTGCAACCTTGGCGTCTTCTGATATGTAGTGGTTGGGATAGGAGATACCATCACTGTAGCATACAACACCTATGAAAACTCAGTGGCTTAGCTGGGTACGGTGGCACACACATTTAATATCAGCACTTGGGAGGCAGAGGCAGGAGGATTTCTGTGAGTTCAAGGCCAGCCTGGTCTACAGAGTGAGTTTGGGGAAAGCCAGGCAACAGGCAGAGAAACCCTTTCTCAAAACCAAAACCAACAGAACAAAAAAGTCAGTGGCTAGACAGCATTGACCACAGGGCAGTGCCCCCAAATCTCCATGGCATCCAGCAATAGAATCAGCAAGGACTCTTCAAAATTGAGGAGACCCAGCATCACTGCAGTATGACGGATTTCATTCTGTTCTGCAAGAAAATATTAACATCTGCATACCCTCCCATGGAGAATACTAGCGGCAAAATCTTAATTCTGATTAAACAACAAAATCAAAAAGAGCTTAAACTAAAGCTTACCTGCATTATTTATCAGATGTCCGTGATTAATTTGTTTCCATAAAAAAGTTTAAGTGTAATTCAATAAGGCTGCATAAAAAGAGAAGATCTCTGGGTACCTGCAACCACAGAGCCCCATATTCATGAAAATTTCAAACCATTTATTTTACTCATGAAAGCTCGCCCACTTTACCCTTCATTAGAAATAATCTTTGTTTGCATAATTGCAGCTTAAAAGGACTAGAACCGAATTCTTTTCACATCTGGGAATTGACTGCACACAACTAGTAGCAAGTAAATAGTTATAATCATAGGAAACGGATATTATAATTCAGAGCATGGTTTGTGTGTAATAAAAAAAATTATGCTTGGTCATAAGCCTAGTTAGCCCCATTTTAGAAAACAAAACAAAACAAAACAGAGATGCTGTTTGCCAAGTAAGCACAAACTATTCAAAGATACACGTTCCTGGGCCAAGTTAGACATAAGAGGACTATTTAATGGTTGCCAATTTATTTAAATAAAATAAATGTTATACTGATAAGGTGGCCAAGAACCCGAAACTAGATAGTCAATGGGCCTATAGGAAACCTAATACTGCTATTCTGTTAAGGGACCATAGCTGTACTCAGACATCAAGGCCCTGCTCACCAAACATCAGAGAAACTTCTTCCTGCAGAAGAAAGTGATTACACGGAGATCCACAACTGGACAATGTCCAGGGAATGAAAGAGTCTGGAACACTTGGTCCCAAATAGGATGTGCTCATCAGGTCTCTTCCCTCAAGGCTCAGAGGTCTATGCAGAAGAAGAGGCAGAAAGATTGTCAGAGCCAGAGGTGATGATGACGCAAGGGAACGGTGTCCCTCAGACACAATAGTACCGGTGTGCATGTGAATGCTCAGAGACTGTGGCTGTGTGTGCAAGGCTACACAGGGTCCCAGCACTGACACGGGAAAGTGGCCAGGGGGTCCCAGCCCTAACCAGAAAGCTATTTACAACTGATGCCCGTCAGCAAAAGAAAGCCTTCTCTAGTGGAGTGTCATCAACGACACACCAGAGGAGGCTTCATGCCCAGGAGTAGTTGGCCAACACAAATGAACTCAATTGTGCATGTGTGTGTGTGTGTGTGTGTGTCTGTGTATGTGTATATGTGTGTATGTATATATGTGTGTATGTGTGTGTGTGTATGTGTGTGTATGTATATATGTGTGTATGTGTGTGTGTGCATGTGTGTATGTGTATATGTGTCTGTGTCTGTGTATATGTGTGTATGTGTGTGTGTGTGCGTGTATATGTATACGTGTATGTCTGTGTATGTGTATGTGTGTATGTGTGTGTATGTCTGTGTATATGTGTATGTCTGTGTATGTGTATATGTGTGTATGTGTGTTTGTGTGTGTGTATGTCTGTGTGTGTGTATGTGTGTGTGTCTGTGTTTGTGTGTGTGTGTATGTGTGTGTGTCTGTGTTTGTGTGTGTACCTTTCGTTTCTTCTTGGTTTGGCCTCCTCCCACCTCTGTCTTATTGGTCTTTTGCTGTTTTTTTTTTTTTTTTTTGATTTTTTTCCCCTGTGGGTTTTTTTTAACTTTCGATATTTTTTTGAAAGTAAAGTTGATGGGTAGAATCTTGGAGGGATAGGGAAAGAGGGAAATGGTCCAAATGCATTGTGTGAAAGTAATTTTTTTTTTAATGAAAAAGAAATATTGGGAATTAGATGTCAAGGCCCACAATCCCATTTCAGAAAATGAAGTCCTTTTCAGCGTGGTTCTCTACAGAAGCATAGCCAGGGGGCCCCACAAGGTGACAAACGTGAAGCCTAATGACAAAGGGACTGAAAGACGAGACTCTAGATGAGTAATATACAAACTTGTCAGGAGTCTCTTTCACTCTTCTGCCTCTGAGGCCCTCAAAACCGAGATTCAAAACAAAATCGCATCCTAGATAAAATGAGTCACAGAAGTTTCACATCAGACTCTACTATTATCGTGAAACTCAGACAGAAGAAAAGTTCCTAATGGGTTCAGAAAGAGGGAAAGAAATAGACCACGTGCAAAAGAACAAGAATAAAAAAAGAAATGACCTTGTAATTCTAAGAGGAAAAAGAAAAAAAGAAAACAACAAAGAAACTGACATTTTCACCTTTTTTTTTTTAAATTGGAGAAATAATTTCCAATCTAAAAGTTATTATGGAGGCAAGGAATCAGTCAAGTGTGAGGCAATAAAGTGGCACTTCAGACGCACAGTCTCAGGCAAATTCCATCTCAAGAAGCTGCTAGACCCGTGCTTCTCGGCCTTCCTAATGCCCCTTAGTAGTTCTTCGTGTTGTGGTGACCCCCAACCATAAAATTATTTTCATCGCTACCTCATAACGGTGATTCTGCTACTGTTCCGAGTCGCAATGTAAATATCTCCTGTTTCCTGCTGGTCTTGGGCAGCCCCTGTGAAAGAGTCATTTGGGACCCAGAGCTTGAGAACCTCTGCACTAGAGGCTGTGCTTCGTAGAATGGGGAAGTAAAAGTCAACCAAAGAGGAAGAAGGAAAAACCCATAAACGAGACAAAAGGAGGGAATTCCTAGAACGGCAGCAGGGGAAAGCCCGCCCAGTTGTGCATCAGGTCCAGGAGCAACCCTATCGGCAGCCCGAGAGCAGAGCTATTTGAGTGTGGAGATGTAACTACCACAGAAATGCTAGGATGCAGGGGTTGGGGATTTAGCTCAGTGGTAGAGCGCTTGCCTAGCAAGCGCAAGGCCCTGGGTTCGATCTCCAGCTCCGAAAAGAAAGAAAAGAAATGCTAGGATGCGTGAATTATCTAATAGTTTTTATCTTGGGGGCGAGTATATACAGACATAATTCACAGGGCTCTGTTGTGCAGTTCGAGACAATAGAGAAATTCCAATATTAAATCAATGAAAACAGCCAGTTATGGTGATACGTGTGCACTCACAAATCTCAACCCAGTTAGCAGAAAGTAAAATTTATTTTTATTGAAAGTATTTTTTTTTTTTTGGCATACACTATATTCTGATTATGGTTTTTCTTCCCCCAACTCCTTCCAGATCCTACCGACCCCATTTTTGTCACTCCTCCCATTTTTGTGCTTTGTTTCTTTGTGGACACCTGGCTGTCCTGAAACTCATTCTAGAGACCAGGCTAGCATCTAACTCAGGGGTTTGCCTGCCTCTGCCTCTTGAATGTTGGGATTAATGGCATGGGCCACCACCACCCATCCTTTTCTTTCTTGCACAAAATTTTAATCCAGCAACATGGCTACTTGGCAAGGGATCACATCCAAGGGCCTTCTGGGTCTGTGTGATCTGTTTGAAATACAGACAAGTCCTTAGTACACACCTTGAATCCCTCTGGCTAGAATATAGACACAATTTTAGTTCATACTTCTAAACTCAAACGATGACTTCTAATTGAGGGGCAGAAAACAGACCGAAGAGAAAGAATCGACAGAATGAGTCAGAGATAAGATATGCCTAACTCAGATGGGAACAGGATAGGAAAGAGAGGCTACTTAAGAGCAGAGATAGAAATAGAGAGATAAAGAGATCGAGATCAAGATAGACAGAGATGGCGGTATGGTGTTTGTGTGTGTGTGTATGGCAGTTTTACCAGGATGGTTTTACAGAGACATACTGTAGAAAGGACAAGCTAGACACAGGTGAAGACAGAACAAACCGGAACGTGAGAAGGAGCTAGAAGATTAGAACATATCACCAAAGTTTACATGAGGCCAAGCAGAACAATTCCGTCAGAAGCCAGATTGAAACAGTCAGCCTGGAGACGAGCTTGGAGCCAGAACAGCTGAGTTGAACCAGCCAGCCAGAGTTCAGAGGAGGTGAGGTTATTCAGCAGTGAGCCTCCAAGATGACAATTACATCTGGAGAATAAAAGTTACATTTATACACTCTCTCTTTAGAAAACAAGCAGGCAATTAAAAAACTCCAAACAAACCATCATACTCACACAATTTACAAAATCACAGAATTGGAATATAATATGTAATAATAATACGAGTAAATGGCCAGTAAGACACACACGTACAGAGGGGGGGGGGAGGAAGGAAGGAAGGAAGAGGAGGAGGAGGAGGAGGAGGAGGAGGAAATGACCAAATAAAGCAACATGAGACATAGCATAGGTTCTACAAAAATATCATTAAAATATTGAATTTGTTTTGTGTTGGTCATCTACTGCTGGGCATGGAGTCTGCCCTTATGTGTAGTTGTATACCCATTGAGACTCCATTGGAGAAAACTGGTTTTCCTTTGAAACCGAGTCAATTGCAGATAGGTTCTTGTTCAGGGAGGGAAGGCTGTATCTTCTTCCCCTTCTCAGCACTGGAAACAGAATATGATTCAAAACTGAGATTCAATTTTGTTATAACAATGACAAGAAAGGAGTGCAAATAATAAACACCCTTATTATTGTGGGAACACAAAAGATAATGTCAGAATTGACAGCGATACAGTTAGTGTTTTCTGTCTTTGCCAATAACAGATCCACGATTCAAAGATATTTAAATGTGCTTGTAGCTGGAAGTGTAGATTATGGTAAGGTACTTACCTACACAAGGCTTTGGGTTTTACCTGTAACACTTAAGGGGGTGGGGTGGGGTGGGGAAGTACATTGTTGAACACGTACAGTTTGATTTTTTTCCCCCTCATCTTTACTCCCTAGACAAGATGCTATAACAGCCACTTTCATGCCGTGTGTATTCTACTGGGTATGATCAATAACCCAGAAATGATTTCAATCAGGATAACATAGCTATAATATATGTAAACATTGCACCATTTTATATAATGGTCTGGAAACATCTGCAGAGTTTGGTAGGAGAGGAAGTATTCAGAAACCAAGCACGCAAGGGGATCTCAATGGGTGAGCATTCATTTATAAATAAAAAGTAATTCCCACAGGAAGCATCTTTTTTTTTTTTTTTTCATTTATAAATAAAAAGTAATTCCCAGCCCTCAGGAAACATCTCAATTCAGTATTTGTGCCTCTGGAGGGTTATGATAAGGCTGGAGGAAGAGTATGAGGACAGGAAATTATTGTTACTTGTGACAAACTTTGTAACATTGTTTGACTTCCTAACTTGCTTGCCTATATTTGCATAAAAATTAAGATGCTATTTTCGAAAACTAAATTTACTTCTTACAATAGCTCAAAGGCTTAGACTTACATTTCCTATACTCCTAAGGCTTATTTTTTACAATAAACAGAGGCGTATTAAGTTTTCATCTTTTATTATCCTAACCAAAACTCTGGATGACCATGGGTGGATTCTTATGAGCCACACCCTTATGAATTTTAAATGTGACACAAGAACCCATTCTGGATGTTTTGGGTAACTACCACATAGCTGTTATCCCCCCCCCCCATTGGCTTAGCTCATGCTAATAAGATATCGTAAGTTCCTACACGTTAGTCGCCTTGGAAGTCCAAGATCAAAGTGTAGGCAGAGTCCATGTCTGGTGAGGACTTAAAGATAACCATCTTGCCACTGTAATCTCATAAGAGGAGGGAAGGGGTTTGCTCCAATGCCCTGCAGAAGGGTATTCCCAACAGAAATTCTATGATGTCCATCTAAATTGCCTACTGACTTCCAAAAGGCAATCTCCCAGGGTCACTCTGGAAGAGATATAAACACCGAGAGGAGGGAGAACAGGAGCACATATCTGTGCAACATTGCCAGCAAGTTGTTTGAACAAAACTTACGTAATAATTTGAGTGGATCGAATGTGGAAGAAATTGAACCATTTCCCATCGTGTGCCTCGTAGAAAGATATCAGGAGCTCAGACTGACTAGCAGCTGACACTGTATTCATGTTCCCCCGTCGCAATTTGAGTTTGGCAACCATTATCTGTCATGTAAATCAGCACTGCCAATTTGAATAGTATTTATTGGTTTTGTTAATAAGCCAATAACTGGAGATTTCTTTCCTCTGTCTGGATAAAAAGAGCAATGGAAGAGCTCCTTTAGCTGAGCTCCTAACACTCACAAACTGGACACTAAATCCAGAGGCAGAAGGCCCCAAGGCTTGAGTACTAGAGACTTAACGATGCAATAGGATTCTAAGACAGGACACTCTTAAGTTTTCTAGCAGAAAACAGTATGCACTCAGGCCAGCACTGGTGAGGTAGGGCCCCATCTAAAGGCTGAGCTCCAACTCCAGCTGTTTCATTAGTTCCCTCTTTGTCTCCCTTACACGGTAACATCATTCTGATTGTGGTCTATGTTACAGAGCTACTACAGCATCATACATGCATACATAGACTCTGATCATGGTATGCTGCCTCCCCCTTGCTCTGGAAGAGCCCTCTCCACAATGATTCCAAGCTGTCTGAGCCGGAAGAGTATTGGTCTAACTACTCAAGATGAAATGTCAGTTCCCCTTAAAGCACCACCAGCACAGCATGTGTGACATCTCCTAAGCTTTGGTGTTAGGACCCTCAGCTCTTTACCATCAGAAGTTGTTTCAAACTCTCCTGCCTCTGTCTCTTCATAGTCTCAGCTTCCCCACTCTCCTTAATATCTTTAATCTCTTGCAGATTCTGTCCTTGGCATGGACCTGACCTCTTTTAGCTGCCTCTTATAGAGGTAGCTCAGAGCTTTGGGCACTGCGGCTCGTAGCTCTGGAATTCTTGGCACCCTCCATACCAGCACTGCTGAAGCTAACTGAGGACTTGACAATCCTAACCATCCCAACCTATCCAACTGGTGATAAAAATCCCCACCAGGCAAAGACACCACTCAAGAGAAGCTTTTAGTGGAACCTAATGTTGCAATACCAGGGAACAGAGCAGGGTGGAAGCCAACCAGACTTACTTTGTAGGGAGAGGGGCTGATACTGAAATCTGATTCCTTAATCGTTTCTTGATTATGTCAATAAAGATGGCAGAAGCCAATCGCTAGGCAAAGATAAAGAGGTGGGATTTTCCAGGTCCCAGAGGAGGAAAGAAGACAGAGAGGGGGTTTTTTCAGTGAGGCTTTGGGGAGAGGAGCACGGAACCATGTAGGTCAGGAGCCAACTAGAACTGGTGGCCTCCACCACCGGAAGAATTTTGATATAGGATAGCTGATGAGTGTAGGGCAATAGATTCCGCACCCAGCAGTTGTGTCATCCAGCTGGTTTTAAAATATTAAGGCTGTCTGGTGTTTTCCATCTGACGGGATTCAGGTGGGCAGGAGAAAGGACATAGCCAAGGGCGGTCATTAGAGGTTTGATGGAGCGATTGCAGCTCCTAGGGGTCAGAGAGCTAGCTGGCCATTGCCGGAGTTTTGTGAGAAGTGGGACCAGCAGGGGCATGTTCTCAGAGACGAGGCGAGAGCTTGACTCTGAGAAGGAGATGTTGTGGAGTTATAAAATTACAGGCAATGTTTACCTGAAAAGAGTAGTCTGTGCTACCTGAAAAGAGTAGTGTGGACAGCCAGAAGAGGGGCCCACATGCTCATGGTCAGTCCAACACATAGTCCCACATATGCACAGCTTCTAATTCCACCTATCCAAGCCCTACACAAAGACCAACGATGAGTTCCCATCCTACCCATCACAGGATGTTTTTTCTGAGTCACAGCAGGAGGAGCTGCTGAGCTCACCAAGGTTTCTCTACCCTTGTTATCTATAGTCTTCCAAAGCTGAGACAGATTGTGTGGAGAGAGGCCCCGTCTGGAGCATGATCTCCCAAAACAGACCTTGTTGGCTTCAGTTCCAGTCATGATCCCAGTCGAAGCTAAAGTTATGTGATTCCTGGAGGGCCAGAGAAGCTTTTTCTTAAGGAGTTGGGATGCTTCCTACTCCAGGCAGCCACATAGGGTAGAGAATATGTCAGCTGTCAATCAAGCAAGCAAGCAACTAACTGAACTATGCCTGACACTTAAAATATCAAAGGGTGTTTACAACTAAAAGGAAAAAAGAAAAAATCCCTAGGGAATCAGCATTAACTGGATTTAACAACACCCAACTCCTATGCAAAAATCTTTAGAGAAAGTTGGGTCATTCTGTGATTCAGTTTTGTGGAATTTTAAAGTAATACATATACGAAAGCATTTATCTTATAAAAACTATAAGAAAGACTAGCCAGGTGGCGGCAGCACATGCCTTTAATCCGAGGACTTCAGAGTCAGGCGGATCTCTGTGAGTTCCAAGATAGCCTTATCTAAAAAGTTGGAACTCACTTTGAAAGTCACAGAGAAACCCTTTGGGGGTGGCAGGGAGAAAGAAAAAGACAGGTATAAGAAACCTATGCCTGTTTTTATGTTAGTACATATTGTGTGTCTGTACACACAGTAACATAATAATGCAGTCCAATCATTAGATTTCCTTCTCTGTCAGTTTCAATGTCGTTTCATTAAATGAGCCTGTACCTTATAGAGGGACTTTCCATGGACCCACCAGCTAGATCAATAATATCACGATGGAGTCTTATTTATACTTTAAAGCAATTAGCTTGGCAGTCACCCAACGCTCTTCCTAATTCTGGCCTACTACGTCTTGCCCCATGGCCAGGTCTACCTCTCTGCTCTGTTCTGATTCACCCCTTCTGTGTTCCCTGGTGAATCTCTCCCATTGGATTGAAAGTTCCTATTTCTGCCCAGAAGTCCCGCCTTCTATTCCCTGCTCAGCTATTGGCCATTAATCCTTTAATACATCCAATAGGCATGTAAGGAAGGATGAATGTTTGCAAAATGTGAAGTTGGTGATGGGGAAATAACTACACCAAGATCCAGCCAGTACTTAGCTTTCTGCAGCTAACAACTGATAACACAGAGACACACCTTCACAAAGTGTATCCCAACAGCACCTTATTTAGATTTGATTAGTACGAGTCTGTACTCAGAGATTTGATTGGGTTGATTGTTCCAATCCAGAATGTGCTATCACCTGACTTGTTGTGTTTGCCAAACATTCACTATGTGAGGAATAAAGAGAGAATATTATTTTCTTCTACCAGCTTCTTTGTGTTTGTCCCATAATGCCCAAAATTAACCTGTAAACCCCACTTGCCCAAGGGCTAGGTAGCTTTCTGGAATGCCGGGAGTTGTAGTTCTTAGAAAATACCAAAGCCTCATGGGAAAGTATGGTGGCCTATTGATTTATCCTTATAAGCCTCTGATACATGTGGCACAAGGCCACTCCAGCTGAGAAATTCCGGGAATGGTCCTGATCAAAGTCGATGATTTGGTGGTCAGTATTTAATATTTAATAAAGCTTGCTTTAATTTGTCCCGAGCTGGTGGAATTGGTTTTTTCCCTCTGGCAAATCTCAGAATTAAAAATCACTGCAATGTCTTTGCCACAGTTTCTCCTTGTCAGGCTGGCTCCTGTCTTCATGTCTTTCCTGCCTCCCCTTTCAGCCCTCTATATCTAGGTGACTTACATCACCCTGAGCTTGGAAAGTAGGGAAGCACTTGGAAGTGGGGTGCGAGTTAGTTTCCTTTTTGTTCCATTTAACATTCTGCATGAACGTCTTACTTTACAGTTCTGGGGATAAAAGTCCAAAACGAGTTTCGTGGGGTCTGAGGTGAAGCTGTCAGTGTGTCCGCATCCCTCTGGAGGCCTGAGGGAAGAGCGTTTTGTTGCCTTCCCCGTCTTCTAAGGCTTGTCATGTTCCCGACGCAGCCTTACTCCATTACACAGCCCACTTAGATGAACAGATCTCCTGTTCTGATTCTCAGCCTGCTTGCCTTATTTATAAGGACCCTGTGATTAGTGGGCCTCTCAGATCATTCTAGATGATCCTCCACCATACAACCCTTAACCACATCTGTAAGTCCCTTTCTCAGATCATTCTAGATGATCCTCCACCATACAACCCTTAACCACATCTGTAAGTCCCTTTCTCAGGTAAAGTGCCAGATTCAAGAGCTGCCCCTGGAGGACATGGACGTCTTCTGGGTGACTGTGTTCTCAGAGATGCTGTGCACAGACTATACTCAGAGCAGAAACTTTGACAGAAAAAAAAAAATCTGCTTTGGTAAAAGATGGAAATACATTCTCCGGAAAAATTAAGACACCCGGGAGTGGCTTAAGTTAGGAGGAAGGCTTGTTTTCTTCAGATAGGATATTAACATTTCCTCCTGACTGTCCTGGAATTCACCATATTGACCAGGCTGGCCTCGAAGTCACAGAGAGCCACCTACCTCTGCCTCTAGGCCCTAGAAAGGCATTTTTAGGGGGAGTCAGCTCATGAGATGCCAGTTCTGGACACCCCACACTCTCAGAGACTACCTAAACCACAGTTCCTAAAGCCACCTAGATTCATTTCAAACTTTGCCATATATGTAGCAGAGGATGAGCCTTGCTGGGCATCAATGGGAGGAGAGGCCCTTGGTCCTGTCAAAGCTCCATGTCCCAGTGTAGTGGAATGTCAGGGGGGGGTGGAGGGGGGGGGGGGAGGGGGCACCCTCATAAACAGGGAGAGATAGCAGATTTCTGGAGGGAAACTGGGAAAGGGGAGATAACATTTGAAATGTAAGTAAAAAAAAAAATCCAATAAAAGAAAAAAAAAACTGCAAAAACAATAACAACAACAATCAGATAGCAGTGTCCTCAGAACTCCGGCCTCTGCCACCTCTCTTGTGCTACGCCCCGTCCCGTCTTTGGTGATTCAAAAGAAACCTGACACTAACTGATAACCAAGCCCAATGGACAGCGACTGAATCATCAACCACGAGGGAGGTAAAGCAAAAAATAAAAGCACTCCTGATGTGTCCAAAATAACAACCTGCGGGTGGGGGCGCCGTGGGGGGGTGGGGAACGCGCCAGGGGGCCATTCATCTGGATTTGAATTTTAAAGAGGGCTAAACGTGGAGAGTCCCACAATCGACTGGCTGCCTTTCTTTCAAAGGATACTCACTTGGCGACACCTACTGAGGCGTGGGCAGACATCTCTCTTGCTGCGTCACCGGGACGTTCCCTTCCCCACCCCCTCCCTTTGTGGGCGTGTGTGTGTGTGTGTGTGTGTGTGTGTGAGATATTTCTCCCTCCTTGTAAGAACACAGCCCGCGCCTGTCCCTGCTGCTGCTGCTGCTCTCTCTGCCACCTCTTTCCTTTCTCTTCCCGCTTAGCCCCCTTCCTTCTGGTAAGTGTGGCAAACACTCCCCCAAGCCCAGCCTGTAGTCTGTAGTGTTCAAAAGTTGCAGATGCCGGTGAATGGTGGAAGGGCCTTCCATTGTTCAACGTCTAAAGACAAAAGTGTGGATCCTGAAGGGATGGTGTGTGGGCCTGGGCAGCCACCGGGACTGCTAGGGCAGGAGACATTCCTCCTCACCGGAGGACCAACAAAGTTTGTAAAGAACAGACTTTAGAGTTTCTTTGCTAGAAGGAACTCCTCAGCGGAGGACCAATATAGTTTATAAAGGAGAAAAGTTTGCTAGAAGAAACTTTACTACACCGGGGACTATTGTAACACTATTGTAACGTTCTTCAGCTCTGTTTGTATTTGGTTTTCCTGCTTGTTAATTTGTTCCAAGGCATTTTAAAGAAGTGAATTGTCCTGTAAACAAAACAGGTTACTGTTTTAAAAGAAGGTTGGGGTTTGGAATACAGCACAACAGGGGAGTATTTGAAGTGTTGGGACCGATTCCCAGTGCTACACACACACACACACACACACGCACACGCACACGCACACGCACACGCACAATTAATGTGGAACAGGAATTTAAAGAATATCCATGGACCAAAGTATTTAAAAAAACAAAAAACAAAAAAACGACTGTAGCAGCTGATGGCTTGAATAGATCACAAGAACATTTTCTTGTAGCCTAGCCCAAGTGACTGCTTTGGAATTTGATTGACTATAGAGCTCACCCAATGATAATCTCCCCTACAACTTAAAAGCTCACATATGCATTCAAACCAGTAAATGTTCACTATTTTTAGTCTGACTTAGAGCCTATTCTCTTGACTTCAGGGATGAAGGGCTAAATGTCAGAACTCATTTTAGAAGAACTTAAAATAACTCCTGGCTGGACAGCAGGTGACACGTGTCTCTCTGTGTGCTGGGGGGGGCGGGGGGGAGGCAGGAGTTATATATAGCAGAGAGCATAGCGAGCGGAGGTCAGGATCTAAATCGCAGTGGTGGAGACATCGCCATATTTTGTGATAACCCAGCGGCTGGATTAAACGAGTGAACTTCCTTCTAAGTCAGCGAAGGCTGGGTGGGCGCCACAGGTGGGTAGGGGGTGTCTGTATGCTGCATTCCCCACTCTCATGTTGGCATGCAAGTATTCAACACCTACTGCATTCAAGTGCTTGACACTTGCCCTAAAAGATGGGACAAGGCAGCTGTGCATGTTTTTTGTTTTCACTGACAAGGCTGACACAACAGCAAAAGCTGTGAAGCCAGAGGAGGTCGCCATATTTTTATACTGTTAATCAGCAGCATGATTATTAGGTTCTATTTGTAAACAAAATGTGCAAGAACCAAAAATACTGAAGCCAAATCTATCCGGCCCTCAACATGGTAGGAGCGAAGCCCGGAATCTTTAATGCAATTTTCTGTATTGTTCCATATTTCCCAGAGGCCGTATTATTATCTGGGTGTTGTTTCTGATGTTGTTGCTGCTGGGGGACAGGATTGTATAGCAGAGGCAGGCCAGGGACTATCTATGTAACTGAAGATGGCCTTGAACTTCTGACCTTCCCGCCTCCGTGAAGAATAATAAGTAGACGTGCCTTGGCATTCCTGGTTCGAGTTCTTACTGTATTTGAATGATTTTGCTAGTTGAGCTGCCTGTTTACTATGCATTGCTATGTCTTAACACTCTTACGTTTTCCTAGGACTCTTTGAGCTAGAAAATTATAATCTCCTTGCTTCTAAGACGAAGTCGGCTTCTAGAGTAGAAGAGAGTTACAGAAATTTAAGGAGCTAGTATATACGTGGGTTGGAGAGATGGCTCATGGGGGAAAGAGTGCTTGCTATACAAGCATTAAGGTTTGAGTTCAGATCCTAACAACCATGGAAACTTGGAGGCACTCAAAGGAGCCTGCAATCACAGGGCTGTTAGCAACAGAGGCAGGGGGATGACGGGCTTGCTGACTGCAGCCTAGTGCTGGGTTCAGTGAGAGACTGTCTTAAAGGGAGAAGGTGAATGTGACGCCAGACATCCTCCTCTGGCCTCCACGTGTGCCCCCACACATATGTGTCACTCTCATACACATGCATACACATGAAAGTGCATTCATAAGAATCATCATTCATTCATATTACTGGTTGATGTCTATATTCCTCATTCCCTGTTTTGATTAAAAATGCTAGTCTGAGGCTCAAAAACCTGTTTTTGCTGATCGATAATTGCATGCTGCTCATTTTCAGAGAGAAAACACTAGAAAAGCGACTTTACCTAATAATGTGCATTAAAGTATACAAATTAAATTTTCTTTACTTAAAGATTAAAATATAGCTTAGGGGTGTGGTTATTAAGAATGATTTTTAGTAATCACAATGGTTCTCATATTAAATATTAAATTTAAAATTAAATAAAAATTGAACTTTGAATGAAAATGTCAAGCACATGCACTTTTAAGGACTGTGAGGTCTACACCTGAAAATCCTAACACCATTTGGCAAATATATTCATCAAGCCCCGAAAAAAAAAAAAAAAAAAAAAAAAAAAGCAATACCATAAATTAACTCAACAAGAAGAGATTCTACTAAAATGTGACAATTACACTCAATATAGGTCAGTAATGTGACCTGAATTTTAGTGTCAACGGTATGTGAAAGTTCATTTACTCTGTGGCAGATACCAAAATTAGTGGGCGCCTCCCTGACAGACATCCTTATTATTAATACGTAAGGGAATTCATCAGGTAAAACATAACTGTGCTTCCCAGCAGGTCCCGCTCCCATATGGAGACTAATCATCCTGATCAGCTCTCAGTAGAACAGCCAAATCCCCCAGGGGATAGCTCTCCAGTCAATCAAAACGTCCCAGGAAAGCGAGATGCCCAACAGTCCTCAACCTCAGGCCAAGCAGCAGAGCAAGAAGCAAGCCCGCATCCTGAGAAGGGAGCCCATGATATCTCTGAAGAGCTGAGCCGACAACTGGAAGACATTATAAACATGTACGGGTCTGCTGCCAGTCCCACAGGAAAAGAGGGCACCTCCGAAACTAAGGAGCAGCCCCAAAACACAGAGGCACCGGACAATGAGGATGGCGACTATGAAGAAACCACCGAAGAGACAGACAGAGAACCCACTGCTCCTGAAGAGCCAGCCACAGCCAAAGGGCCTGTCAGTAATAAAGAGCAAAAGCTGGAAAAGAAAATCCTGAAAGGATTAGGTAAGTATTATGTTCTAATGTATGACTTTTCTCTTAAATTATTTCATTGGCTTTAACATCAGAAAAAGACAGTGTTTGGTTTCAGACCCCAGGGGACAAGGGATCAAGGTGCATATTTTACATACCAAAGTAGACCGGGCCCCCATGCCCCTGAACTTTCCAGCCCAAGGACTGGGCTGCCCCTCACTCCATACTCTTACCTGTCTCTTCTTCCCTATATAATTCAGACATGTTTTTGTTCTGTCTCTCTCTCTCTCTCTCTTTGTCCCTCTTCCCCTCCCCCCCTTCTCCCCTTTCCCCTCCCTCTCCCCCTCCTCTCTTCTTCCCCTCCCCCCTCTTGCTCTCTCTCCTCCCCACACTCCAAGCAGGCCACCATTTCTCTTTCTCTTCCTTCCCCTCTCCCGCACGGCCACGCCCCCGACCTCTATCCTTGGAGCCTGTAAACTGGCCTGGGAGCAGATTCCCCATAAACCCGCCTCTAAAATACTCTAATCTGGTTTGAATCGGCTCCTTCCGCTGGCAGAGAAATAACCTATCAGCCACATAAATGGATTTGGTTTAATTTCAAATCCTCCTTTTGGGATTCCCTAGATTTTCCATTGCTGTGTTTTTCTCTAGCCCGTCCCCTTGCATAATACCCGTGAAGGTCTTTCACGCGATGCCAATCTACTCCACGCACGTGCACGTGGCTACCCATTGATCTTAGAATTCTAACCCAAAATTCTTAAGATAACTTTTGTTCCTGCAGTCTAACCCTGACCGCCTTAACCTTGATCTCATCTCCACTGTATTCCCTGAATCTCTTTCTTTACCAATCCATCCCTGACGCCACCAAGACCGAAGTCATTCTCATCTTCTCTTTTAGTTCTTTGAACTTCCGTGCTCCAAAGGCCTGAGCACATTGTACCCTAAGCCTATTTCCCACGGCCACCTTCCAGCCCTTTGAGCATAGAACTTCTAGCTGCCATTTAACTCATAACCTAATGGCATTTTCTTAGCCACATCCTAACGTTGCAATCTCCTTGGGTCTGCATTATGCCACGAGTCATTCTTTAGTAATACTAATAAGCATTTCAAGTCATACATTTTGGGAGAGAGTATTTAGTTAATGTAGCTAATTCCCAATTGGATTTTTTTTCAATCTCAAGAACAGTGTGTGTGTGTGTGTGTGTGTGTGTGTGTGTGTGTGTGTGTGTGTCTTGGACATCATTGGATGCCTATAGTATTTAAGGTAGGAGATGATAAAGACTCAATAGTAATTTGCTGCAAGAATGAAGCAATGGAATATTTAAAGCAAACTTAGTTAATAAGCAAAATATAATAAATAGGGACAAATTTATTGATAAAATAATTGTTAATTAGATCACTTATTGTAAAATATTTTGATTAAGGATAGGTCACAAAAAACAAACAATAATAATAATAATAACAACAACCATGGTTACGTCTGCCAAGAACTGTGCTCATCTACCATTAATTTCATGACTGGTTAGTGCCTGGTTAATGTCTGGTTACGAGGCACTGCGTTGTGAGAACAAAAAGAAGAGATGACACAGGTTAAGGGGCTCTTGGTACAGAGAGAAAAGCAAACACAGGAACCATTACTCAGCAGAAACACGCAGAGGAGGAAATGGTTTTGAAGAACATGGGGTTTGGTAGCACCAACAGTAACTGTGGATGGAGGGAAAGAATGCTAATTTTGCACCCCTTGCGTCCTATGACTGAAAACACACTACTGCACACAGGACAGCCCTCCCAGTCTGTCCCCACTGGTGACCGACAGCAGAGAACTCACTTCAAAGACGACTTCCCACATGAGACTTGGTTAGTTTCTCTCTTCTCCATTATGTTTTCTTCAGCTTCTGTGATAGATGGGTAAGTTCTTGAGGGTAGTAACCACGTCTCGTTCATTTGTGTGGTGTGATAGAACAAAATACGAAGGACGATGCATGAGAACTACGCTTATACCCAAGTAACAGATTTCTTATCTGTAAACCCAAGTAAACTACTCTTGAGTAGGGTACTACTATATACATAAAATGCATTATGAAAAGGTTTCAGGAAGTGTTCATTGATACCTTCTACTAATACAACAGACCCCCGCCCCCCACAACATAAAGATCACAACAGTATTTAATATATTTTCATATCCCAACAACGCAAGGTTGAATCATTCTAGAACACCGGGAGGCATAATAATGTCCCTCTGTGTTACAGAGAAAATTTTTCTTTTCTCTTCTCCAATTAAATTATCTTAGATGTGCCCCTTAGCTCTGTCGTGTTAAAGATTCAGAATGTTTCCAAACCACTGTTTATATCATCCTAAGCCATTTATATAGGCGCCTCAGTGTATCTGTTGTACTGAGGGACAGAGTATGAAGAAAATAGGAGAAAATTAAAGATAACCATATGGAGTTTTTATACTCTCTCCTGTGAGTTGTTTTTATAAATCCGTATAATACTTACAATTATCAAATCATTAGAACAGGATGAGAAAGTAATTATACTTTTTTCTCCTGCTACTCTTCAAAAATTACCCAGCTCCAACCCAATGTGTTTGGCTAGAATTTCTGTTTGTGCATCAGAGGCCCTCTTCAGGCGTGTGTGGGCCAGTGGCCTTTCTGTGCCATCCCTCTCAGCGTCATCAACGTGTTCTCCTACACACAGTATCGTCTCAGCTACACTCATAACAGCATTTTCAGGCAAGCCTACCCATAAACCCACCACCTTCCAAGTTAGTTGCCTATAAGCGGCTTTAGGAAACTCCTTGGCTCCTTGTTAATTAAATCGCACTGCAATTCCGTCTACAAACTTAACCGTGTGTTTAACTCAGATTCAAAACTTGCCAAAACTCTACAATGCACAGAGAATCAGAACTGGTGTACATTACCTCAGGCCAAGGCACTATGAAAGTTTAGCAGAAAGCAAATTGTGGAAGAAAAGGGTGCTAATGGCTTTGGAAACTGTTCCTTCCGACCTTAGAGTAATAAAGTTCTGATTGTGGGCTTCCCCGGGCAGAAGGAGGTTACCAGATGAGATAAGGCTCTGCCTGCAGATGCCTATAACTGTCTCCTCATGAAAGAAAGCTTTTCATAGGCAGCCCTAACTGCAGAGGTCTGCCATTTCTCTGAGTAATTATACTAAATATCCCAAGAAAGAGGCTTGTGGTGGGATAATTTATTGACCATCATTGACTACAGGTAAGTTTCTATATATACACCAGGACACTATGGACTCTATAATGTCTTCAGGCACCCATTTACTTCTCTTCATCTTCTTTAGAACAGACACACACACACACACACACACACACACACACACACACACACACACGCACATATCTGATAAGAATTCTAAAGGTTCTTGAGGAAAGGATGAGACACAAAGGAACTCAAGGAAAAGAGGAATTGGTGGGACTCAAAAAATAGATGAATTGGTTCACAGAGAAGTTGAAACTTGGGTAGAATTGAGAAGAGAGGAGTGTGAGAGAAACAGAGTCAGGGGGTGGGAAAGCGAGTCTTGAGTGGAATGCCCCATTCTCTCTTCTGAGCACAAGAGGCAGTGTACATGTCAACACCTTACTACTCCTTCTGACTACCTTGTTCATGATTACTAGTAGAGTAAATGCATCACCAGCGGACTCGTGAGAAGTCCAAGTCTATTCTCTAAGTGATCGAGAGGCTGAAGTTCCAAATGTCACTACAATAAAGTCACAAAAATTCCAGAGGCACAAAATGTCAACTTAATGGAGGATGCTGTGACAGGAAAACACAGCAGGGGTAGAACTTTAAGCAATGATTGTGGTGTTAAAACCAAGCGAAACAATCAAACACTGTGACCATGAAGGTAAGAGAATACAAATTTAAAAGGTAGACCAGCGTTTAAAATTCTAGGTTGGCAAATACATCGACCACACAATGTTGTCATTTTCCCTTTATTTCTATTAATTCCAGGCTATAAATGGTTAAAGTTATTTCGTTTGTGGAGTCACTAACCCTTACAGAATCCACTTAGTCAACTCACTAATCTAATTCAATATGCAAAGAAACTGAAACAACAGAGTTGCTCCTCTTACTGACGGCCATGTGGGTCCTAGAACTTAGGTCCATTTCCTGAAAACATCTAATGATGTTCCAAATTGTTTTTAATACTTACTGATGCTCAATTTTATTAGTAAGGAAATGAAAATTAACATTTAAATATGAATCTGGGTGTAACTTTTGGAAGAGGACACTCTTCAACAATGGGTAGAATGGAAAAAAGAGATACAGAATTGTTCAAGTGAGTACAACAAGAACTGACGTTACCTCACGACCAAAAATGAGATAAAAGAAACCCTTTGGAAGGGAAAAGGTGTAAGTTTTAGGGATACTTTAAGTCTATGCAAGTAATCAGGGCATTTAACAGAAGCAGGGATCGCTCTGCTAACAGCTTAAGAAAAACCCTGGTTCACATCTCTATAGCTGTTTCAACTGTCTAAAATTTAAAGTTCTTAATTTCTTTTCCAAACGATTGATTAGAAAAATAAAGACTTTTGAAATGTCTTTGACATAAAGTGCTCCTTTATATTTCAATACAATCGTGCCAGTGGTCACAGCCAAATGCCACAGTATTGTCCTCACTGCACAGATGTTTCAACTTTGATATAGCTTCCAATACACAGCATTTCACATTGTGGTAGTCGCAGACCCACTGCATGACTTCCTCAGCTTTTGCAGGGAGGAATGAAACTAGCTTCACAATTCAGGAGCGAGCACATGATGCCTACCTGATAAAACACTCTGGAGTAAAGCAGGTTTTCCTGTTGTGTCTGACACATCAGCACATGGCCCTGTTTCCATGGGAACGCAACAACAATTTTCTTAGAGATTGAGCACATCCCTGTTTCTCTCCTCCATGTAGTCCCTAGCCCAACAGAACCCATGCAAGTTTAAAACTTACCATCTCTAATGAGTTCTGCACATGCCTCTCTCTAGTTTCTTGAATGATCTGTTGAGGCTGGGAAGAATTTTTGAAGGTGTATTGATCTACTGGAATGATAGATAAGCCATCTGTACAAAAGGGCAAACTATCAGAGCAGAATGGGACTTCAATGAACATGAAGATTATACAGTAAGAACAACAAGACGCCCTCTGTACAGCTACAGAAAATACAACCTAAGGAGACCGACCCTTCGTTTGAGAAGACGACGACACTGGAGTCAGAGTCTCTCATTTATTTGCCCTTCCAATTTGTTTGTCTTCCAATAGGAAGGCATACAATGGCTTCAGGTGTTAGCACTAACCATGAAAGACATCCCAAGACACCAAAACCCCAGGTGAGATAAAAGGCTCACCATCTTCTATTTAATTTGGACAATAATATTTGATTTGCCTGATACAGGTGTCCATTGGCTTCATTTCACTGTATTATTAGCAGTGCTCAACATTTGACATGGACCAAATGCTACAAGAGGCCCTGGCCCTAACCTGGTGGACAAGAGCGCTTCCTTCTCTACTGGCTTAGGCCGGCCTCAGATATGAACTGACTCACTGAGCCAAGATAGACCAAACATTAGCAATGACGTCATTTCCTTCTAAAGACACTCCACCTTTGATTCGCTATCTTTTTCGGCTACCAAAATTTCTCCGGAGAGCTTAGAGGAAGTCACCTTGGATTAAAGTCTTTCCCACGTCAGCAGTAATTATGTAATGTTGGTGATTAAGTGCCTCTCTAAGATAAAAGCAAGTATTCAGTTCTTGGGGAAAAGGTTGCAACTTTGCTCGCATTCTTTAGCAAGTTTATATTAGGGTTCTCCTCAGTGGCCTGACCTCCTTAGAGTGAGCAGATAGAGCAGTTTTCACAGATGGGTGAGATTAGGAAGACTCCTCCACCTTGGCAGCGTGGTTTGCAAGGGTGTAGTCAGTGGTCACCGTGAGCTGTCAGACATTCCTCCTGACACTGGCCAGACGATTGACTAGCGCTGTGGAGAAGCAAAGTTAAAGGAGACAGAAGGAAGAAGGCAGCAAGATCCTAAATCTGGTAAATTATCAGGAACATAGAAGTTATAAAATATAGCTTGATGTCTGTTGCGGTAATTATTAAAAATGAATGTAATCTTTCTATCCTGCACTTGTGCTAGCACCGTAGGGCAGCTTGGCATCTACAGAGTACCTTCATCTCAGCGGTTGAGGCACCAAGCTATTACCTCTAGTTATCCTCTAGCCCCAGAGGTCTCTCAGCCCCCATTGCTAGCCACCCTCTCCTGGCTGTTACTCTGACAGCCAGGAACTCTCTGTTCCCAGCGAACCAGTAGAATCAACACACTAGAGGTCCAGCAACAGCTGACCTATCTCGGACTCTGCCCATACCCCCAGCAACCGCCCCCTGGTAGTTATAGCATAAACTCCCAAGAACCCATTAAAATCAAGACTCAATAAGCTGTAATTTAGCAACCAGATTTATATGTGAAATTCTCAATCCACAATACCTCCACACAATAAACTCACAACCAATTGATAAAGATATAAACCGCCCACCCAGATAAGATAAATTGAGCTATAAAAATCCATCCCTTAAGAAATATTCATAACTACCTATGGCCATTTAAGGCCACCTGGATCTGGCTCATCCTTCTCTGTCTCCATCTTGATTCTTCTCTTCCTTTCCTCCTCTCTCTCGCCTTACACACTTTGTCCCTGCCTTACATTTTTACTGTCCAATCACGGGCCTTGACCTAACTTGTGCCAGCCCTCACCTACATATAGACATCAACCTACAGATGTCCAACTGGGGAGAAGAAACGACTGCCTGAGAAGGCTGAGCCCAAATTCATGCAACACTCGGAAACACACACACACACACACACACACACACACACACACACACACACACACACACACCCCTATGAAATATCTCCCAGGTATAGATCTTTCCCCTTTATGTATCGATTTGTATTCTCTGGTAGGTATTATGATAGGACATGCTTACCTTTAGAATATTAAGGGTGCACAATGGGAAATAATAAGAATGAAGAAGAAAATTTGGGGACTACTGCTTTCGCAAGCGCTTATTGAAATTCTACCACGGATTTGACTCTGCACCACACGAGCTAATCCTGACTCCGAAAGGCAGAGGCCACCTTTTTTTTTTTTTTTTTTTTTTATTAACTTGAATATTTCTTATATACATTTTGAAAGTGTTATTCCTTTCCGGTTTCCGGCAAACATCCCCTCCCCTCCCCTTCCTTATGGGTGTTCCCTCCCACCCCTCCCCCATTGCCCCTCCCCGACAGTCTAGTTCACTGGGGGTTCAGTCTTAGCAGGACCCAGGGCTTCCCCTTCCACTGGTGCTCTTACTAGGATATTCATTGCTACCTATGAGGTCAGAGTCCAGGGTCAGTCCATGTATAGTCTTTGGGTAGTGGCTTAGTCCCTGGAAGCTCTGGTTGCTTGGCATTGTTGTACATATGGGGTCTCGAGAGCCCCTTCAAGCTCTTCCAGTTCTTTCTCTGATTCCTTCAACGGGGGTCCTGTTCTATGTGAAGAGGATACGTCTTGACTCCAGCCACGGCATTTGCTGGTTTGTCGCTGTGTGCCTCAGGAGAGATCTCCACTTCTGCACTTCTTTGCTTCATCCATCTTGTCTAATTGGGTGGCTGTATATGTATGGGCCACATGTGGGGCAGGCTCTGAATGGGTGTCCCTTCAGTCTCTGTTTTAATCTTTGCCTCTCTCTTCCCTGCCAAGGTATTCTTGTTCCCCTTTTTTTTAAAGAAGGAGTGAAGCATTCACATTTTGATCATCCGTCTTGAGTTTCATTTGTTCTAGGCATCTAGGGTAATTCAAGCATTTGGGCTAATAGCCCTTATCAATGAGTGCATACCATGTATGTCTTTCTGTGATTGGGTTAGCTCACTCAGGATGATATTTTCCAGTTCCAACCATTTGCCTACGAATTTCATAAAGTCATTGTTTTTGATAGCTGAGTAGTATTCCATTGTGTAGATGTACCACATTTTCTGTATCCATTCCTCTGTTGAAGGGCATCTGGGTTCTTTCCAGCTTCTGGCTATTATAAATAAGGCTGCGATGAACATAGTGGAGCACGTGTCTTTTTTATATGTTGGGGCATCTTTTGGGTATATGCCCAAGAGAGGTATAGCTGGATCCTCAGGCAGTTCAATGTCAATTTTCTGAGGAACCTCCAGACTGATTTCAGAATGGTTGTACCAGTCTGCAACCCAACCAACAATGGAGGAGTGTTCCTCTTTCTCCGCATCCTCGCCAGCATTTGCTGTCACCTGAGTTTTTGATCTTAGCCATTCTCACTGGCGTGAGGTGAAATCTCAGGGAGGTTTTGATTTGCATTTCCCTGATGACTAGAGATGTTGAACATTTCTTTAGGGTTTTCTCAGCCATTCGCATTCCTCAGCTGTGAATTCTTTGTTTAGCTCTGAACCCCATTTTTAATAGGGTTATTTGTTCCCTCGGTCTAACTTTTGAGTTCTTTGTATATTTTGGATATAAGGCCTCTATCTGTTGTAGGATTGGTAAAGATCTTTTCCCAATCTGTTGGTTGCCGTTTTGTCCGGACCACAGTGTCCTTTGCCTTACAGAAGCTTTGCAGTTTTATGAGATCCCATTTGTCAATTCTTGATCTTAGAGCATAAGCCATTGGTGTTTTGTTCAGGAAATTTTTTCCAGTGCCCATGTGTTCCAGATGCTTCCCTAGTTTTTCTTCTATTAGTTTGAGTGTGTCTGGTTTGATGTGGAGGTCCTTGATCCACTTGGACTTAAGCTTTGTACAGGGTGATAAGCATGGATCGATCTGCATTCTTCTACATGTTGACCTCCAGTTGAACCAGCACCATTTGCTGAAAATGCTATCTTTTTTCCATTGGATGGATTTGGCTCCTTTGTCAAAAATCAAGTGACCATAGGTGTGTGGGTTCATTTCTGGGTCTTCAATTCTGTTCCATTGGTCTATCTGTCTGTCTCTGTACCAATACCATGCAGTTTTTATCACTATTGCTCTGTAATACTGCTTGAGTTCAGGGATAGTGATTCCCCCTGAAGTCCTTTTTATTGTTGAGGATAGTTTTAGCTATCCTGGGTTTTTTGTTATTCCAGATGAATTTGCAAATTGTTCTGTCTAACTCTTTGAAGAATTGGATTGGTATTTTGATGGGATTGCATTGAATCTGTAGATCGCTTTTGTAAAATGAGGCCACCCTTTCTTATAGGAAAAGGCGGAGGCCTTTCCTAGCTGAGGCTCAGGAAGTTTCTTGGTTTGGCTGAGGTTTGATCCTAATTTGCAAGGGATCAATCCAATGTACCAGTCCCTATCACCTGACCATATGCTCAACCCTCATTTTTAATTATTTATTTTATTTTATTTTAGGTAAAGAAGCTAATTTGCTCATGCAAAATCTAAACAAGCTGCAGGCACCCGAAGAAAAGCTTGATTTTTTATTCAAGAAGTATGCTGAATTGGTAAGACGTTTGGTCAGCTCCTTCTGTTAGGAAGCCCCCAGCTCTAGACAGTGCTGAGAAGAGAACATGGCTTTCCGTGAACATTATAGAACACAGGTACTTAGATTCACAGAATGCTGGTAGGAAAGTATGTTTAAGGAAAAAAGAAAAGCTAACTTGTAACAATAGAAAGGACAAAGAAGGTACCGCTCTCTCTGTTTAATGGTGTGCAGAATCTGGGGGAGGAGGGGCAAGAAGGAATACCGGTAGCTGAAATTTGTGGACATTTTATAAAGTTCTTTTACCTCCTCTATAAAGATGAATGAACATCAAACTTTCATTCAGCTTCTTCATCTGTGTTTCTTAAAGGCAATGAGGGGAAATTCAAAGTAGAGTTAATGTCACCCCACAGTCTGAGGTACACACTTGTCTGAACTGAGCCATTACTTCAGTTTTCTTCCTTCGGCCCCATTCTTTCCCTTCCCTACGATGGCGAAGTCTTCCATGTGGGTTGCTTAGTCCTCTGTAGAGCCTCACCCTCCATAACCAGGGTCCTGGGAGCAAGAGAAGCCACTTCAAACCTTCCAAGAATTCCAGAAAGTCACCATGTTCTGTGCTTTCAAATTGGCCAGTAAAGACAAGGGCTTGCTGAGCGCAGTACTTTGCTATCAAGGAAGCCTCATGAAAACCTGCTGGTGTGAGAGGGAAAAAGTAGCTGAACAGAAACGTCGGAGGTGCATGTGCGGCTCCCCCTTGACCCCCAGGAACCGAGTTCATTTCACTTACGTTTCCTGTGTATGCTCTTTAAGAAAGCCACTGGCTCGTTTCTTCTGAAGAAGCAGCAACAGGAAAATGAGATGCACAGAACTTCCTCTGGGCAAGTGTCGAACCCACCTCCCCTGCAGGGGTAGATGCATTTTACAGCCAAGGATGGTCCCATTGGGAGCCTGCCCCTGGGAGCATCCCTCATCTTCAGTCCAGCCCCACAAGAGGCCCTGAGCCTAACTTCACTGGGAGAGCCTCCCTTACAGAGTAAGCGTCAGGCCCACAAACTCCAGCCTCTTGATGGTTTGTTTTTCACTGACTGCATGCAGCCCTGTAACCCCTATGTGTCCCTTCCTTCCTTCTGCCTTGACACATCCTGTACACAGAATCATGACGCCACCTACACAACTCCGAAACCCTGAGTGTCTGGCTGATTGCTTAACTTTCAGTTATTTTTAATCACACGAATCACATCATAATGACACAAGAGCTCCAAGTACACAAAACAGTATTTCTAATCCATCATCTAAAATATAAACTCTGTTTGATACATGCCCCTTTCCAGTTCTGTGCAGCCAGAAATGGAGTAACTTCTACCATACGGCACACGAGTTAATAATTTGTTTTCTGGATGCATGCAGCATTTTTTTTTTCATGTAATTCAGTCTATATAAGTATGTTTTGTTAGAGTTGTGTCATATTCCATTAACTGGCTCTGTGTGCTGTAAAAATGATAATATTCTGTATACATTGACATTGGAAATTAATATGGTGGCAGTGATTCCTTAACCAGCCTTTCCCCACATAACCACACAGAGACCTTTTACTGTTTCAAAGCTTAGGCCTTAGTTGGGCAGACTCTGAGCTAGCGCCTCTAAGTTAACTATCTAGTCCCATCGAGTCATGTGGCTAGCTATATCCACAAGGCCTATAGTTATGCCCATCTCCTCTCATGTCTCCTGGTAAAAGGACCTTCCCTTCTCTTCTTCCCAGAGTCCTTCCTTTCTCCCTCCCAGGAAGTCCCACCTATCTCTCTATGCTGCCCAATCATAGGCTATAGCTACCGCCTTCGCCTTCTTTTCTTCCTTCTTCCTTCTTCCCCTCCTTCCTTCTTCCTCTCCTTCCTCCTCCTCCTCCTCCTCCTCCTCCTTCTCCTCCTTCTTCTTCACTAATTAACTTGGGGAAGTTAACTTCTGCACAACAAAAGCTGGTGTAGGTGAGAATTCCCCTGGGTTGGAGCAATCAGATCTAGGGGTACAGAACGTAGCATTTAAACACAAGCAGCACCAGACCAACCCCACCATTGTGCTGATTGACTAATTCAAGAGACAGCATCCTCCTGCTTCAGAAGCTAATGCTGCTGTGAACACCATCATTTATTAGAGCTGTCCCTTCTTCATTATGATTTTAAGAAAAAAGTTCTAGAAATAGGACTACCAGATCAAACAGGATGAAGGCTTCTTGGTTTTCTAGCTTCCTGGCCACGCTGCTTGCTAAAATAAGGGTAGAGCATAACAAGGCAGTTTAGCACTGGCTATTAGCAATTCACAGGAGCAACAGCGTAAGTAGGAGGTCAAGGATATTTTCCCCAAACCTGAACCACATTCGCATATGTATGTCACGTCGCTCTGACTTGTGCGCCTGTGTTCACTTTTTAGTATTCCTGTACTATCTGTCCATCATCCCTTCAACTCAACTGCTATGTACCAAGGCCATTATTGTTCATTTCCTAGCACCATTTTGCTATACTTGGCAGGAAGTAGGAAGTATTCTTGGCTGTCACCTGACGACATTTACAATGCCACATTGCCTGGAGAAGAATTGCCTCTCCAGTCTGAGGGAAATTACTCCAAGAGCTAGGGCTACTTATCCTGGTCCCAGGAAATTCTCTGTGCCTGCTTACCATGCTAGACAGTCAAGCCTGTAAGAGCATTACTACACTTGGCACTTGTCTTATCCCCTATTAACAAACTAAGACCTCAGAAGCTGACCCAAAGACCCAGAGACATTTCCATTTCAGGGAAGAAAATTCATGAAAAATTTTAGTTACTTGGAGATAAAAGTCTATTTCCTTGCTCATTGATTAGGATGCTAGTATAGAAAATGTCTTGAAATGTGGAGTAAACGGTCAACTCCGGTACTATTAATCTAAGTACCACTCGAGCTCACACATGCTTACAGAGCTTGAAGCCTGCAACATTGTCTGGCATCGCGTTCATCAATAAATAAGGATATGTCATTAATAAGTAAGGATACTTCCTGACTACATTCAGAAATGGCCTTAGAAAAATACTTTCCGGAAATTTTTGCAACCTCTGTGTACTTAAAAAAGAATCACTAAGACAATCCTAATTTAGCCATTGACACTAGATGTGGTTTTTTTTTTTTTAAATTTGATGAAGAGAAAATAAGAAACTTCAGATGAAATCTTTTATACCTGTTGTACATTTCCGATCTGCACCTATGTGAATCGTAAACCACACAGCCAGCACTGGGCTGAGGTTGACTTAGTTACAATGTGTTCACTTTCATTCATTAAAAACCCCTGCCCAGACTGCCATTCTCCCTCTCTGCCCTCTTTCCTCAGACCCACTGACCTGGAACCAGACAGGCTAGATTCTCTTCCTGCACCCATCTTTCCTGCCCGCTGAATCCTCTGAGGCACGCCCAGTTGCCCTGAGCAGGTTGCTATCCCTGCTGGGCCTCCAATCTCCTACCATCTATCTGCCCATCTTCATCAGATCCAGAACCTTACAGCTCACGTATAGCCACCAGAGATCCTACCATGTGAGGATCACGGAGGTTGGTCCCCCTCCCAATACCTACTACAACAGGAACATCCACAGACTAAAGCTACCTAGATGGCTAAAGACTCGTGGAATGACACAAACAGTGAAAGTCAGGGCAATATAACATCACCAGAGCACAGCTATCCTACTATAGTAAGCCCTGGGCTTCCAAACATAACAGAAACACAAAAATCCCTGGGCTCAAACACAAGCACAGAAGTCTGAGCTGTTTGAAAAAAAAAATCATCAGGCTACTAAATAATTCAAAAGTTGAGAGTCTAGGGAAAATAGATCTGGGTAAGATTTAAATGTGCACAAACTTATAACACAGCTAAAGATTAAATATGGCAAACATAAATCATCTGCCTTCCAACTTATAAAGCACAGAAAGTATGTTTGTTTCCTGACACACGACGAAAGCCACAGAGGGCAGTGTTTCCCAGAGAGGCAGTCTTGTATGCCATGGAACAATGGGGGTCTCTGCCTAGACATATTTCTGCATCATCAATCAGGTGATGTGATTGCCATACAGTAGGCAGGGGTGCTCAGATTGGTGTTAAATAGCCCAAAATACAGAGAATTTTGCATGATACAAAAATAGGTCCCATTATGTCAACAGCAATGAACTTGAAAAGTTTTAACATACAGCTTAGTCCTCAAAAGTAGAGCCTGCTCTATAATGGCAACGACAATACAACAATTTCAAGCAAGAAAAATCCTGTTATAATCATGAGAAGTTTTGCCTTGTCTTGTTGTTATTATGCAAAATGAAAAGACCACATCTATCTTGCGAACAAGAGTTTAGCATGAGAAATACCTAATCGAGGAGCCCTGGCTTTTCACAAAGGACGTCAATGCCAGTCCAAATTTCCAGGAACATGGTTCTCTTTTTCCAATCTTAATTCCTAAAAAGTAGAAATTGTACATGGGTATAAACTTAGAATATCAAATGTGCATACTCTTGGCTTAATCTGAAGTTGGCTTATAATGGTTATTCAACATGGTAGGAGAAAGAGAATAAAACAAGATATGAATTGAAGAGAATATGGCAGTCTCCAAATAGTTCAGAAAAGAAACCCAACAGATTCTAAAAATGGAGAACCTAAGATGTGGTCAAGATTCATGTGGACTGTGTATCCATTTTCATCAGGCATTCAGAGGCACCAGGAACCCCAGGCGTCCAGAGACACCCAATAGCTCCCCAGGGATTTTTTTCTTGTTCTTAGCCAACATGGCTATTAATAGAACAGTCTCCTCCTGGTTTAAACAACACCCAGGCATTAAAGAAAGCAAGTCCAGTGGAGTGAACAGTTATAGACCTAAGTCTTCTGCCTACATGTGGCCACATTCGTGTTTGGACAGACACTAGCACTCTGAGAATTTGCTGCTCTCTCTCTTTCTCTCTGGAAGCTCCTGGAGGCTGTTTCCCATGCTCCCTCTATTAGAGCTAAGACTTCACAATGTTACCAGGCTTATCAAATAAAACTACATCAGATCCAATTAATTTTACATTTTAGACAATGAACAATTTTTAATAAAAATATGGTCCATCGACATTTGGAATATACTTAAATATTAAAGTTAGTCCTTAATATCCAAAATTTCTGTTTATTTAGGTATCTATATCGTATTTGGCGATGCTACACACATATTTTAGCATCCCAACATGGACAATATGGGAGTCATGTGGCTTCATGCATCTGGATTACCAAAAACAAGGGTCATGAGGTCTTTGCTGTAGGCACAGAAAGGTTGGGGACAGAGTTTACAGGCAGCAGAAATGTTAAAAAATGTTAAAAGTTGTCTTTCAAGCCAGTGTGTTATACTGAGGCTGCTTCTAATGCCTTGGTAAAAAACCCTCAAGGTTTCAGTGTTTGGAGATGTACTTTCTCTTGCTTTTCCATATCCAAAGAATCCCCATCTAAACCCCCAAAATTATAAAAAGAGAACATGTTATATTTACCAGGAAGCTGTTTTTTTCTCTTGCCTATTTTTTTAAAAAAAAGTCACCGTTAGCTTATTTTCAGAAAGGATTATGAGAGCAAAATGTATGCCAAGCAAACAAATTGTTGGCCGTGGTCTGAATACAAGATACTGAGATGAATTGCATCAGTTTCCAGATTCTCAGGTGTGTCTATCTCCTTTGGATTGCACTACATGATTATCATTCGATAAAACAAGAAGAGAAAAGAAAAGAAAAGAAAGAAAAATATTTCTACCCAACCAAAAAAGAAAAAAATCAGGAAAGCAGATGCTAATAGAAGCAAGCTATATAAAAATCATATATATTATGCTCCACAAACTGTATCTACACATGATATAGGGGTGGCACTTATGAAGTTCATGAGCTGCCAGAGAGGCAGACAATGATTAAAAATAGCTTGAAACAACCACTCAGAAAGCCCTTAGGTTTTGCATCTTTTCTGTGAGCTGCGAAGACACCCTGGCCGATTTCTTTGTTCCTGTGTCTAGCTGGATGAACATCGCACTGAGCAAAAGAAACTGAAGCTCCTACTGAAACAGCAGGCGCAAACGCAGAGAGAGAAGGACCAGTTGCAGAGTGAGCACAACAGAGCCATCCTGGCTCGAAGCAAACTCGAAAGTCTGTGTCGGGAGCTACAGAGGCATAACAAGACACTGAAGGTATGTGGAACCCTGGCTTGGAAACACACGTTTCTTAGCAAGTTGCAGAGACACAGGTCTCTGCTGTCTGGAGAAAGCATGGCTTACCACCAGACGGCAGTGAAGTCAGATACTAGTTGAGCCACTGACTCATTTGTGATCTTTAAGTTATTCTATCTCCATGAATGATTCCCCCATCTTCTGACTATGTGCTCAGAAGGGGAAAAACTAAATGAGACTCCACATGGGAGGTGCATACATAATGACAACACTGCAGACCGGGAGTGAAGTGTCGTGTTCCTTTTGTTCATGCTCCTTTGTTGTTTGATGATTTGACTGTTTTCGATATCGCTTAGTTAATTATTTAATCATTTTTATTTTTTATTTTATGTGTTTGGGGGTCTTGCCAGCACAATATCTGTCCATTTCATGTGTGCTTGGTGCCCAAGGAAGCTAGAAGAAGTCATAGGAGTAGCGTTACAGATGGCTGCTGGGAATTGAACCCAGATCCTCTGGAAGAGCAGCCAATGTCTTAACCTCTGGAACCGTCACCTTATACCTCAGTTTTCTCTTAACATTTTTTTGTAAAAGCCCAAATGAATTCTACATGACACAGCATAGATGTGTAGCTGATTGACATGATAAAGGGAGGTGGAGAGTCTAAGTATCAATAGTTGTCCGAGAAAAGAAGCTTTTTAAGACTTAATTATTCAACCTCAAAATAATAGTCTGATCTTTTATGTCTACATGGGTTTCATTAATTGCAGCATGGGACCCCAGCAGTGTATTTAATCTGATTACCAGCTCCATCAAATAAGCCTGTGGTTTGCATCCACAGTCCCCTTTCCAGTGGTAGACCCCAAAACTTCAGACCTACAGTAATCAATCAGACAGTAGTCCTGCAAATGGGAAATGGGAAACAAGAGTGCTGAACTGTGACTCTCATCTTGTAAGCTGGAGAGGATGGAGTCTGGGCTTTTTACAATGAGTGTGCTAGGAACACCTGACTAGCATTTGTTCCAAGCACACACTGGGGTCCGGGTTAGATGGGGACCTGGAGATGGACGCTCCATCTTCAACTCAAGAGGGAGTGTTCTGAGTTTTAAGAAAGACTCCTGCCTTTCTACAATGTCATATAGTGAAGAAGTGATGGGTGGGAATGTGTCACTGAAAAGACCCAGAGCAAGAGGAGTGTGGCTTTGACTCCTGAGGACTGCACATTTGACCTGACAAACAGCCTCACAAGAGTTCCTATCTTAATGGACGAGGAAACTTAGGGATTCTACTCAGTCATTTTACAGCTATGAACATTTGAAGCGTTGAAATAAGAATTCAAACCCAAACCCTAATTTATTTCTGACTATTTGCCCATGGGCTGGGGCATGTTTAATTTGTATAGCTAACCATGGATATGCACTCTTGATGAACAGTAGTGTGTGCTTGGAACAAATGCTAGTCAGGTGTTGTTCATACAGTACTCCATATGCAACAATTAGCTTTGGAACCATCAGGAGAAGCCCAATATTGGCTGTAGAGCAGACCACTTCTTTCAAACACATCAATTTTTGCTTCTTGAAGAACAGATGTTGGATTTCTTCATATTCACCTTCTGTCTTCTTGAAAAACTGATGGTTTTATCATCATGAACATCTCCTGACAATATTTATGTCGGAATTTTCTTTATCTGACTTTGACACAGCCCTTTAAGTTTTCTTATTTTCTTGTTTGTCTGCCTGCACAGTATTATTTCTTTTCATTCTCTACCTGGGTCTACAAAGCATAACTCACCAAGATAGGATAAAGCTACAGATTGGTTCTTTTCAAGTGTAGAGTGGTGCTGACGGCGCCTGTGCCACCAGTGTGTGACTATCAGGCATAGGTCTGAGGGATTGAAAGAAAACACGTACACGGGTCACCCGTTTTCAGAGAGTGCAACCAAGACTTTACTGAGATCTCCTTATATACCCGAGGCAAAAGCCATGGAAAAACAAGGCAGGTGAAATTCCCCAACCAGGAAAACAGGAAAAGTCTGTGTGGTGAAAAGTCCCAGGCCCAATCAGGGGCATAAACAACTTCTTAACAACAACAAGCTGGAAGGCTAGGTAGGGAGGAAGGTTGCCATGGAAAGCCTCAGCCCCAAATCCAAAGACTAAAAGCATCTATGAGAATTGACTTTGCTTCTCTAGATTTTAGCATAACCCTAAAAGAACACATACACCAAAACATTTTATCATTATTACCTTGTCACTTTTAACCTGTTTCCAATCTGGAATATTCAAACCGTCATTAGCTATAAACCAAGGACTGACTTTTTCTATAGTTTTAACAAAATCTTGGACTGTCTTTACCTTAATACCAGTACCTTGTTGTTTGAGTAAACTTACAAGCTGATCTACGACCAATAATGAGGAACTTGTAGTTCCCATTGCTAAGACAAAACCTTTGTAGCACTTCTTACTTTTAGCTTTGCCTGGTAGTCGCCGCTTGTCCCCAATATATTCCACTTCCTTGCTGGCCGGCCTTCTGGAACGATCCCGTCAGGTTGTCCTCTCTTTCTCGATCTCTGTGGAACCTCCAGATGCCAGTGTGTGAATATCGGGTGTAGGTCTGCGGGATTGAAAGAAAACACGTACACGGGTCACCCGTTTTCAGAGAGTGCCACCAAGGCTTTACTGAGATCTCCTTATATACCCGAGGCAAAAGCCGTGGAAAAACAACAAGGCAGGTGAAAATCCCCAACCAGGAAAATAGGAAAAGTCTGTGTGGTGGAAAGTTCTGGGCACAATCAGGGGCATAAACAACTTCTTAACAACAACAAGTTGGAAGGCTCGGTGGGGAGGAAGGGTGCCATGGAAAATCCCGACCCCAAATCAGGGGCTAAGAGCAGCTGCCAAGGGTGCAAACAACTTCTTGCTATAGCAGGCTAAAAGGCTCAGCGAGGGGGAAGGGAAACACCCCAAGATAGGCCCCAACATGGTGCCAGTCCATTAACACAAAGTAGTGATTGATGTGACTACATTAAACAATACACACAATGTTTACTTGTTTACACCACACTTTCCACCTCTTTCTCTCTTTCTCTCTCTCTCTCCCTTCCTTCCTCCCTCCTTCCCTCCCTGTCTCTCTCCTGTTCCTTTATTCTATTCCTGACCCCCAATCCAAAGATTGTCTAAATTATATTTTTAATCTATCTCTTGGATTTTCAAATTATATCTCATTGTGTTATTTAATCTGTGGTTAGGATCAACATTTTTAACTTCCTAGTCTTTCTAGAGTTAATATTATACCACATCACACATGTAGAAACACTGTAGCTAATTAAGTTTCATTATCTCTCCTATATTTGAGCTAGAATTTTCTATGTATACGATTCTATGCATTTATGATGCCCATGGGATGACAGGATTGCTTTTGTCTTTATTATTGTATTCCTTGAAAAATGAAAAGAAAAACTGTGGTTTTCTCTCTGATTCTTGAATTTCCAAATGCTGTTCTTACTTGGTCTAAAGCTTCAGTGTCTGTCAACCTAGAGATCTCCCTGTTAGGGTCCCTTGGGCCCCAGCTCTGCTGCCAGTCAGTTCTCCAGTTGTCCATTATCTTTAAGATGCCCCTTGTTCATTTATTCATTTGCTCTTCCAATTGAGAGCCGTAATTATTGGATGTCGAAGTTGTCCACTGATAGGATCTTCTTTCATTTTATTCTGGCCTTCGCGATTCTGATGGTGACAGCAGCCATAACTTGAGCTGTTACTCCTCCTCACACGACATGTCATTTTTCTATGGCTATTTCCAAGCTATTTCTAGCAATTTCTTATCTTTAGAGCCTTTGTGTCTACCAATGGTCTCCTTTATTTTTAATTTTTAAAACATGTTATGTAAACATTTAAGCGTGCCACATGTGTGTGGTAGCCACAGAGGCTAGAAAATGTTAATAGATGCCTAAATCTGGAGTTCCAGATAGTTGTGAACTTCCCTATGGGTTCTGGCAACCAACCCAAGGACCTCTGCATGAGCAGCCAGTCCTCTTAACCACTGAGCCATCCTTCCAATCCCTAAAGGTCTGTTTGGTTAACATATATTCCACTTGGTGTTTGCTGAGCTATATGATTCTGTATGTTTTTCAGCAACCCTGGAGTTTTTTTTTCAAGTGTTATTTTTTTTTCAAATGAATTCACTGTCATGTTCTCTTCCGTCCTCTCTCCTCAGCCCCTAGCTGTATGCATGTTGGCCTTGTGACACTGCCCCACAGCCCTCCTCATGCTTCCCTCAGTCTTCTGATCCGGCCATTTCACAGCCCGTTCACTGTCATGCCTCTTAAAAATCCAAGTGGTTTTTTTTTTTTTTTTTAAATTTTTAATTACACTGTTTTAAATCCCAGAATTCCTACTTATTTATTGAGCTGTTCTTCTTGTCTAAGACTTCCTGGATTTAGTTTGTTGGGATAATATCTTCCTTTACATCACTGAATCTGTTTTATAATTCTTTCTTGCTATTTTTGCATTTGGGCCCTTGTAGAACAATTTTGTTTATTTATTTACTGTCCTTCTTTTAAAAACGTGCCATTTCTATGGAGCGTTCATTGAAAATTATATCCTGTATGTTATGATAGTGTAGAGGCTCTGGATTCTATTATGTTAGTTGGCCTTCCAGTGCTGTAATAAAATATCTGACAGAAAACAACTTAAAGGAAGAAAAGGTTAATTCGGCTCACAGTTTCGGGGACTCCAGTCCGTGGCTACTTCTTATTTCTAGCCACGATGAAGAACACAGTTGTTGGGAGCACATAATAGAGAAAGTTGTTCACCTTAAGGTGACAAGGAAGCATAAAGACCCAGAACGAGGCTCCAGAGACAAGATAGAGACTTCAAAAGCAAACACTGGGAGCTGACATCCTCCAAAAATAAACTCCCCTTCTGAACAACGGATTCAGCTATGAAGCTGTCCGTGGATTAATCCACTGATGAAATTAGCACTCTCATGGTAGAGTCATTGGTCAAAAAACCAATCATCTGAGGGTTATAACCTTCAACACACAAGCTTTTGGAGTCTACACTACCTATGTAAACCATAGCAATAACCTTCTAAAAATATTGACTAGGGTTGGGGATTTAGCTCAGTGGTAGAATGCTTGCCTAGCAAGCGCAAGGCCCTGGGTTCGGTCCCCAGCTCCGAAAAAAAAAATATATATATATTGACTAATTTTTAAAATTAAATTAGTATTGGTTAGCTTCAATACAAAGGTAGTTTTGAATTCAAATTTTGAGTTCAAAAATTCAAATACCCATTCAATTTCTTTCTCCTTAGCTAGTCTGTGAGTGTAGATCAGTGTCCCTCAGAGATTGGAGCAGTTTCTCCACAGTTAAGTGTCTTCTCCCTCTCCCACTCTTCTCTTGAAACGTCTCTCTCATCGTTCAGTGGTTATATAGTTTCCCAAATTTCCACATTCTTGCTCTTCTCTGAAAGACGGAAGATTTTTCTAGGGAAATTTAAGACATCTCATGCTGTTTCCAAGTCTTCCTACAAGCTGAAATCTGTTTAAAAGGGGGAAAGGTGAGAAACTTACATTACATCGCACCAAGTGCCAGTTGTCTCCCAGAGTCTACAGATGGTGTATGTAGAAGACGAAGCTTGGTGTGACCTCCTTTGTCCACGTTAGTAGGCACAGCATGAGCGTGACATGCACAGAGTGTACAATCACTTCCCTCTACCACTGTACATTATAACTTTTTCACTCCTTATCATTTTTTTCTTTAGTGTGTTAAACAAAAATACGACTCTTTTTTTTTTCTTTTACTGAATTTTCTTTTATTCACATTTCAACTGTTATTCCCTTTCCCAGTTTCCTGGACATAAGACCCCCCCATCCTAAGAAGGTGTTCCCCTCTCCAACACCCCCCCCCCCACATTCCCCTACAGCCTTGGCAGGACCAAGGGCTTCTCCTCCCATTGGTGCCCAACAAGGCCATCCTCTGCTACATATGCAGCTAGAGCCATGGGTCAGTCCATGTATAGTCTTTGGGTAGTAGTTTAGTGCCTGGGAGCTCTGGTTGGTTGGCATTGTTGTTGTTGTGGGGTTGCAAGCCCCTTCAAGCTCTTTCAATCCTTTCTCTAATTCCTCCAACGGGGGTCCCGTTCTCAGTTCAATGGTTTGCTGCTAACATTCGCCTCTGTATTTGTCATGCTCTGGCTGTGCCTCTCAGGAGACAGCTATATCAGGCTCCTGTCAGCATGCATTTCTTGGTTTCATCAATCTTATCTCATTTTGGTGGCTGTATATATATGGGCTGTGTACCCATGTGGGACAGGCTCTGAATGGCCGTTCCTTCAGTCTCTACTCCAAACTTTGCCTCCATATTCCCTCCTATGATATCAAAAATACAACTCTTAATAATTTAGATAAAGGCCAGTGAAGGTCAGAGGCATACATACCCCTACAGATCCTTGAAGCAATAAATTTGAAACTCTATCGAAAAAGAACTTTCTAGTACAATGTGTGTAGGTTGCCTAAGGAACATGATTTTGGTGAAGAAATAAGTAGTATTTGTTACCAGAATGTCACAGAAACTTAATGTGGAAAGGACTATAGAAATCATCTAGTCCAAGCTACTCATGTGTCTGTACACAAGTTAATAATGCATTCATCATTAAATAAACATTACTGATTACCTATGGATTATGTGCCCGGCATGACATCAGTTCTAGGTATATGATGATACCTGTAGACTTGTTTTCACCGTCGGTCTCTTGGTCTTGATTGCATTAGTGATTTTTCACTTTGCATAATACACTTGATTAATTTTAAAAATTGTCTCAGTCATCGTCGAAGAGATGGCACATTCTTTATCAATGAACTCAACGGAACAACATTTAGCAAGGCTTATTTTTGTCTAGTTGAAAAATCAACATAGAACCAACGTTCTATTTGGGAGGGTGAGGCAGGGGGATCCTAAGCCCAAAGCTTGGGCTACCTCACAGGACCTTGTACTCTTCCTCCCATTAAAGGGGGGGGGTGGTAATATAACACAAAACTCAAGCTGCCATTTAATAAGCCAGAACTGAGCGGTTTGACACATAAGTTTAAAAACTTATCCTCAAATCTGGAAACTATCAGACTTTCTCAGAAGCACAGCGTAGCTTTTTCATTCATATATGGAATCTTTATAAATAAATTGAAATTAAGATCATAGACCATAGTCATATGATTCATAATTTGGGGACTTCCTTTTTTTTTTTTTTTTTTTTTTTTGGTTCTTTTTTTCGGATCTGGGGATCAAACCCAGGGCCTTGCGCTTCCTAGGCAAGCGCTCTACCACTGAGCTAAATCCCCAACCGATAATTTGGGACTTCAATCAGGAGCAATGAGGTGACAACCATTGTCGCAGCCATGTCCGGTTGCTCTTTAGCTGATAGTTGCAATCATGTTTAGTGATATATGTAATAAGCATTGGTATACTAAGATAAATTTTATCTTAAATAATCTTTAGAATAGGCAATATCTTTTATAATAGCTCTAAGAAGTTGCGGTATGCTGAAACTATAATTCTGATGGCCAACAAGTTAGGCAATGTGTTAATATTATATAAGAAAGATGGAAATGAGCAATGAGTTCAAATACTTCCAGAGCATATATTTTCCAGATCAGTTGTTGTTTTGATCACATTATTCTATCCTAATAAAGACTCGTGCAATCAGTTCTGCCAAGACAACTCTCTCTTTCTAAGTCCTGCTACATAATTTGAAGTCGGTAGGCAACTGAATGCAGTGTAATTTCACTTGCCAACAATGAAGCCCGCTTTCCCATTAACAATTAACCAGGACTGAAAGGAATCCGAAAGTGTGTATCATCTGTCAGCAGGGTGAATGCGTCCATCTTTGGGATAATATAGCGAGAACAAACCCTTTATTCTGAAAGGAAGAAAGAAAGGAACAGTTATAACACAGATAATTCCTGGTATACATAGAGGAAAGTGGGCAAATTATTATTAGTGGTTAGTGATGAATGTGGAATTTTGATGTCAGAGAAAGAGAACAGGAACAATATAAAACGTTCAATTCCTCGATGATAAGAAATGGTAAGCGGGGGTGGTGGTGATGTTGGTAAATGTCCCCTTTCATTTTAGAGTTATGGAGATTTCAACCTTATTACCTTCTAATTCAAAATTTATATTGCAAATATTTTATTTATAACACAAAATGATTGTTCCATCCAGAAATGAAATATCCAGTGTATTTTGAAAAATTCCTTTTTATATTGTTGTATAGCTTGGATTAAAGCTTCCCGATAATACATCTTTCTTATGAGTAAGGGTTCAAGTTCAGTTCCCAGGATCCATCACGATCACCAGTAACTCAAGTTCTGGGGGATCTGATGCTTTCTTCTGGCTTCTCTGGGTACCCACACGATTCGACATATATCCACTCACATACAGACATAAACATAACTAAAAAATAAATAAAACCTAAAAGAAAAAAGAAGTTTATATTATGATCTCGCTTATAAAAATATGGGTGACCAACTCTGTGGTCAATATTCCATGGTTTTGTAGAATAACATTACATCTATTTCTCTCTTCTGCAAACCACCACCTGCTCCCATCCCACCCCCATGCTCCTAACTAAACACTGAAACAACTCATAATCTGCTTCCTATCTGCCAGTAAATCCCAGTGACCTCCCACCCCACTCCTGCCAACCCCTGGGGCCACAACTAGCAGATCAAAGGCTCAACGTGACTGTGTGACTCTCAGAAGTCACTGCGGTCTTTCAAGCAGCGGGAGACTCTTCCGTTTTAAAGGCAGCAGGCTCAGCACCTAGCCCAGCAGCCGGCCCTGAGTGAAGGCATTCACAGCTGAATCCCTTCCTGCTCAGACATTTATTTGGGGATCAGCTGCAGAGAACCGAAAAGAAACGCCCTGCTTAGTCTGTACCTGGCTTCCTTCGGTGACCTTATCCTGAGTTCTCTAAACCATGGGCACCCCTAAACCAGCACAAAATGTCTCGCTCTTCCTCCACAGGAAGAGACCCTCCAACGGGCGCGCGAGGAAGAAGAGAAGAGAAAAGAGATCACGAGTCATTTTCAGAGTACCCTGACAGATATCCAGACCCAGATAGAACAACAGAGCGAGCGCAATATGAAGCTCTGCCAGGAGAACACAGAGCTCGCAGAAAAACTGAAAAGCATCATCGACCAGTACGAGCTCAGAGAGGAGGTGAGAACCACATCACACAGCTCGCAGGACTCTACTCCGGGCCAGAGCTGCCTTGTGAGAGGGAGGGGCTCGGTTAAGAAGGAACTCACCGCCAGCCCTCTCAACCGTTAATTGTTACGATTGGATTTCTACTAACCAAAATAAAAACAGCTCACATCGCATCGAAATAAAAGCAGGAAAAAGAAGGTGCTGGGTTGCGGGCACAGTCACCCCGCACAATCCTTGGGTCCTTTAAAAATCCTTCCCATGTAGACGAGGGAGAACTCCGCTCTCTTCATTAGGTCATTTGTCTCACTATCAGGCAGACAGCACTATCCTATGTAAGCTACTCTTTGTGTTGCTGTGACCAGATATCTACTAAGAAGCACCCTAGGGGAGGGAAGGTAAATTCTGGCTTACGGTTTTGGAGCATTGTTCCACCGCAGCACGGAAAGTATGGCAGGAGGGGAAGGAACCGGGACAGGAGCAGGTAGACGGTTGCTTACACTGGTCCACAGACAGAAAACATAGAACACAGGATTCTCATACCCAGCCTACTTTTCGCATCTTTATTCAGTCCAGGGCCCCAGACCATGAAATGGCACTGTTCACAATTAAAGTGGGCCTCCTCACCTCATTAACCTGATCAAGCTAGCCTATCCCTCACAGGAAGCCCAGAAGCTCACCTAATGCAAACCGTCCCTCAGAGGCATACCCAGAAGCCTTTCTCCCCAGCGACTCTGAATCTCACCGAATTATTAATATTAGCCAGAGCACTCATTAGCTTTGCTATGTTTTGTGTCAGAAAGCAGCAGCCCAGAGAGGAGATCACTCACAGTCATGAAGATTTTCATTTTCAGTATTTTACATTAACAATCTAGCAAGTGTCTGGGTTGGTAACGTGCCAAGACTTTATCAAAAAAACAATTATCTGAGTCGGCGGCCCGTGGTCATAGGAGTTAGGGAAATCAGGAAACTCCTCGGAGCAAGCCGTCACGCCGAGCTACCATCTTCTCCTGTGAGAAGGTTTGAATCCATCCAGGATAGAAGCAAGAGTAAAGAAGAAAGGAAGAACCTATGCGAAAAATATCTGCTCTCCTCAGAAAGCTCAGTTAGGGATGCCCTGGAATATTAGTTTATATCCCCAGCACTGGCTCTATTTAAATTCCAATATATAGCACTCCGTGTGTCCCCTTTCTGATGGGGCCTCATAACCGACAAGACATCCTTCAAACAGAGGTAGTGCAGGCGTCA
>NC_046155.1:219072684-219077684 GCF_011064425.1 Rattus rattus | reverse complement strand
GAACCAGGCGGCAGAGTGGAAACTTCAGGCCAAAGTGCTAAAGGAGCAGGAGACCGTGCTGCAGGCTCAGGTGAAGGGAGGAGACCAACACGTGGAGGGGCAGGGTAGCCTCCTTCCGGTGCCCAGGGTCTGGGACCCGAGATTCTCTCTGTAAACCTTCACAGGCTGCAGGAGATGGGGGGGTGAGAGGGGAGCACCTTCACACTGATTACGTTTAAGAGAATATCATGTCCGTGCAAAAGAAATGGTGGGAACCGACGTCACGCAGCCCAGAGGTCCGCAGACAAACAGTGCCCTGAAAGTGGTTGGTAACAGCAAGCTGTTTCCCAGTTTCCCTCTTCTCTATCCTATGTCTTCTCAGTCACCTGAGCCATGGGTCCGGCTAAGGGGAGGGGAAATGTAAAGATGCTTGGAAGCACCATTCATAACTGCCAATCCGAAACAGTCCTCACATTTTGATCCCGTCTATAACATCAACAAAATGAGAGAAATGGAGACCAGAATATTGATCAAGGCTGACCTGGTCAGTGATGGATGGCTAGAAGTGATGAGAAAGTCAGGAGTCCTTCTGATTTCTCTTCATGTGTCGCTGGCTTTGTTTTTGTCAGATCGATAGAGTTCCCATTTCAGGCTAAACAATATGGCAGCCTGCCACAACTGGCTCTACGCAAAAGCAGGTCTATTTTTTTCCCTATTGACAATGGGCTCTGGCCCTCCAGGGAAACATTCCCTGTCAAAGACCACAGAGGGACTCTAGCTCCACTGTTGGGAGGAATGCCCAAGCCCTAGAGGGTTGGCGAGTTCACATCGGAAATCAATAGAAAACAAAGACATCAGAAGCCTTCCACATCAGGCAGCATTAGGACTGTAAATGTTTACGTGCTGACTATACAATCTTACTTATTTTAAAAGAAGAAGAGGAAGTACATCTATATTGAATGAATGAGTAAGTTCAATAAATACTTTTTCACTACAAAATATATCAAGAATGAACTTGAAATAAGAAATTGCAGCAAACATGCAGACAGGTGACCTTGTCAACAGATCACCATTCTTAAGCGTATTTATGCAATGTTTAGAGAGAATGCAATGGGAAATTGTTTTCCCCGCTATAATCTATTCTTTGAGAACATTCAAAAAAGTTTTCAAGCTAGTTAGATAGCGGTTTGAAACCTAACGTTTCTGGAGTTTCACAAAATTGCAGGGTTCGGAGTTCCAAACTTGGGGCCAACTTTTGGGTCAGCTGCAGAAACCATCATATCATGGTGTCAGGGTGCGGCTTCCATCGGAGTCCTGAGTGTGCCCATGTCGCATGTCCGTGTCCATGTGTGTTTAAGTGTGGCCTCCATTTGCATGTGGAGGCCAAAAGTCAAATCGAGTGTCTTCCTCTCACCCACCTTATTGTTTGAGGCTTGTCTCCAAACGAATCCAGAGCTCAGTCATTCAACCAGACTAGCTGGCCAGCAAACCCCACCCATGCTCCTTCTTTCTCCCATTCATTTGGTGTTTGGATCACAGAAGCATACTGCGGTACCTCATTCTTTCGATGTGGGTGCTCTGGATCTAAAGTCAGATCCTGGTGCTGGCAAAGCAAGTGTTTTATAGACTAAACCATCTCATGGAACCAAAGATCTAAGAGCTTAAAAGATGTGGGGGAATAAAAATAAACAGATGAGATCCAGTTTCTCAACTCTGCCCATTTACCAGTCACTCCTGATTCCCCATTCACTTCTTGATCCTGGAATGAGTTCAGGTGTTTCGGGTATTAAGATCCGAGTACCCGGTCTTCACACAGAGAGGTGGTGACCCTGTCCAACTTACACAAATTTGAAAACCGAATTCTACTCACATCCTTCCTTTGTTTCTAATTGCCCTTAAAGGAGTAGGGACAGCAGGATGTTAAGGCCTTGATTCTCATTTCTAAGACCGGAGCAAGAAAAATGTGTTTGCCTAGAGCAGTGGTTCTCAACCTTCCTAATGTTGAGACCTTTTAATGCAGTTCTTCATGTTGGGATGACCTCCGACCATGAAAGTATCCCATTGCTATTTCACAACTGTAATTTTGTTACCGTTATGAATTATGACGTAAATATCTGATATGTGATTCCCCCAAAGAGGTCATGACCAACAGGTTGAGAACTGCTGTCCTATGCTGTAGTCACTTTTAGTCATAATACAAGACTGGCGAGTTGGAAATGTGTTTCTCACTTAGCAAAGCAGGGTTTGGCTTTCAGTTCTGAGGCAACAGAGAAGCTGTCATAGCTGATCAGTTGGGATACAACTGTCATGACTAATGGATTGTCACCAGATCAGTAAGGACGAGGACAGCGGCAAACAAGGAACGTCAGCAGTATCTGACAACACAGACACAAAACACTACTCAGGGAGTAAATTGTTTTACAAGTACAGTCATAGTCTCTAGACTCAGAGATCGTCTTCTTGTCATTTGAGGAAGGGGAGCCATCTGCAAGGACTTTGGAACAGGGCTTGTTTCAACATCAAGTCTCACAGCCTTAAGACAATTTCTAGACACAGTTTCTTCTGTTTCCTATCCCAGTCAGGACTTGGTGGTCAGTTGAAGGAATGTGTGAGGACTCACTTGATATGATTCAGTGAGTATGGACACTTGCTGCCTTGCTTGGTGATTCCCCAGATCCCGTCTGGTAGAGAGACCTGACTTAAAGCTCTCCAAAGCTCTGCTCTCTACACACCCATGTGCACAAGCAACAAAAAGTAAAAACAAAAAGTGAGCGTTCAGACCCATTTCAAGGTGATAAGTTACAGCAGTTTTTGTTGCTTTTCAACCATGAAGTGGTTTGTTTCTATTTCTGTCCCTGGCAGGATAACCACTGTGGATGACTTCTCTATAGTCTTTCTATGTTTTCTGTAGTCCTGGTCCCAGGTCAAATCAAACACGATTGTGTCAGAATGCTGATCACAGGCCAACTCTGCAGCATAAATATCTATGAATAAAATGAGACATACAGAATTTCACTTAGAATAAGATGATGTTGGTGCGGGTTACCTAAGCAGGGGATAATCCACACAAATTGTACCATCTATGTCCAATAGGAAGAAAGGAAGGTTAAAATCTGGCCACTTGAAGGGGGATCTGAGAAGCTGTTTGATGTCTGTGAAGTTGTTCAGCGCGCACGGCGTTACCATTTTGCAACATGAAAGCATTCTAGAGACTTGTCTGTACAATAATGCGGGAATCATAAAAATACTCATCCGTATACTTCAAATGGGTAGGGAGCTTAATTTTATGTGGATTTTAATACGTTTTACTTTTAAACATAGCAGAGCAAAGATAGTCCGTAGGAATAGTCTAGTAAAAATAAAGGAGATGATAAGGCGATACCCAATTCTTGGCACAAGTGTGTGCCGACCTGAGTTTGATCCATAGCTCCCTTCCCACAAAGTCAGGAGAGGAACAACTCCTGAGAGGGGCTTTTCTGACCTTCACATGCACTCCACGGCACAAGCATGCCATGACATGTGTACCATGCACACACACACACACACACACACACACACACACACACACACAGCACATGCTAAATATATTTTAAAATGTTTGTTTCGCTATCATCTCTAAGTGCATCAGTTTGGACACGTGAATATTAAATTCAGAGTCAACAATAATGATGTGCCAGTGTCATGTGGAAGAAAGAAATCAAGGTTCTTCCCCTCGCTATTGTTACAAGAGTGGGGCCGGTTTGGTTGTGATCCTAAGCCTTTAACCTCTGAACTCTCACTTCAGCCCAATGAGCCCAGATCTGAGTTCCCTACTGCACTCGCCCTATGCCTTCCGTCGAGGTTTGTCTGTTGTATAGCCTGAATCTGAAAGCAGTCTTATGAATGGCAGCAGTGTGTCTGTGTCTGTCCCTAACAAAGGACTTGTTTTCGTCTTTTATCGAGCAGCACAGAAAGCATCACATGGGAAAGGAACAGATACTTTAAGGGAATCCTTAACAGAGTCTTACAGGGGATTAAGTCACTGACTCCAACTGACCCCAACAGAGTCAGATAACAAACTAACACATACTATCAAGCAATATTCAAATGCCCCTTCCAATATTTATGGGAGACATTTACTTATAAGACTGCTTTTGAGCTCTATCTCCTGATTTCAGCAAACGTGTATCATAACACATGCACAAAGATACCTGCATTGCTCTCGGGTCAGAGGCATAATTTAAGATTATAGCTATTCATTAGCTTAGGTTGTAAACGTGGACTACAGAGAAAATCCAAGGCAAGTGAGGTTCCGACTTAGTAATTTGTATTGATTACCCCATAGTCAAGCTGTCATTGCGTTTGTCTTCCCATTAGGCATATGAGTCCCTCAAAAGCAGGACTCACACGTTAAATAAATACCTTTCTATAAGTGGTACTTACTTATATTCAGTGACCAATAAATATTTGTGAAAGTTATGATATAATAAAGCTGTAACTGTATACTTTATAATTTTATTTTTCTTTAAAAACATTTTAGGTGACACTAAGTGGACTTGATACATTTTTTAAAAAAGATAGGAGACAAGAAGTTGACAGGGAAGAGCTGCTGAGAGAAATAAGGGAGAAACTGGAGGAGAGGGAATGATAGTGGATTTGATCAGAAATATATATATATATATATATACACATATATATATATGCAGTTCTCAAAAAAAGGAGATGAAGGAAGGAAGGAAGAAAACAAGCACGTTGGGGGAACAAAGATGGTTGATGAGTATAGTGCTTCTCACAAAAGCCTAACGACCTGAGTCTGAATCCCTAGCACCCAGGTAAAGGACAGGTGTGGTGACTGACACCTGCCTATAAATAAAGCACAAAGAGCTAGACAGAGACAGGGAGATCCCTGGACCTTACTGGCCAGTCAGTGCAGCTGAAATGTCAAGTTTTATATTCACCGAGACACCTTTCGAATGGTAAGGCGGAGAGCTATAGAAGAAGGCATTTAAAGACAGACAGACACGATGTTTTAATGAAGAATT